>NC_056731.1:1815972371-1816269871 GCF_019279795.1 Protopterus annectens
GCTGCTTCCCCTCTCTGATTTACTTCTCCCCTGCTTCCCTCTCTGATTTACTTCTCCCCACATTTCTATCAGTCTCTGCTTTGTGTGTGCTAACACTTGCAACAATCATCTGTATTACTTTGATCCTACATTAACAGGAATCTAAGTTACCTTCTCTCTGCTTTCTTGTTAGATTGTTTCTTTTTTTCCCTGAAAATGTAGCCTGCTGTGATTCGACCTGCTCCGTGCGCCCTCGCTAAGCTCAGGCTCAATTTGCTCCCCTACCCTACCCCAATTCCCACCCACCCCCACATTCATTGCATTTATACTTTGCCCACTCCTCCCACTCTACAACAGCAAATCCGAACCCAAGCATCACCCACCACTATCCAATATTTAACACCTACCCACTTAAAACAACCAATCACAACCCAGGTGCCAACCATTAGGAATTGCTAACCCTACTGCAAACCTCCCCATTACTTTCTTTTTAGTACCTCCTTAGTATAGCACCCCTGATCCTCTCTGCCCTGCTACCCATACATACTACACCTTACACATTACTTCAGATACCAGTCCTATTTTATCAATTTACTCATAAAATGCCAAAGGTTCCTACTGAACCTGTACACCGCTGCAGCTTACAAATAAAACTAACAGCCCTATATATTGCCACTCTCTGCTTTCACTCCTGTACCCTCTCACCTCACATAATTTTGAACTACCATCCACCACCTCTCCCTCCCAGCAAACCTCTTCTCTTGTCCTCCCAGACAAACCATTAAGCTATACCATAGCTCCAACTCCAGGCAAGCACATCCCAAACTGGGTTTAAAGTATACCAAAATACAATACAAGTTCACCAAAATCCTTGTATAACTTGTAAAGCAGTTAAATTGCTCTGGAGATATCCATCCTAATCCCGGCCTCACACCCCTACCTAAATCAATCAGCAGCCATAATAAATTCAAATTGAACTACTACATAACAGAAATAAGTATTCCCTCCTCCTCCTTAATATGAATGTAAAATTACACAGAATTAGACCTGTTAGTAACAGCCTTCATTTAATTGCTTGTACCTGTGTTCTGAGAGACTGCTTTCCATCTATCTGCAAATATACAGAGCTGAGTATATATTTTTTGGTTTTAGAGTTTGTTAATTGTTGCATAGATCTCTGTTGAAACTGTTGTCTCCCTGTTCTGAGAGACTGCTTTCCAATCTATCTGCAAATACACAGAGTTGAGTATATTTTTTCTGGTTTTAGAGTTTGTACTGTTAGTTGCTGCTTAGATCTCTGTTGAAACTGTTGTCCCACCCACCCTCCCTATTTTTGGCTTGTAGTTTAAATATGGTGGCTTTTGCAGTTGCCCACCCCACTGTAGATTTCATCTGGGACACTCTCCCAGTCCCATCTCTTTACCACATTCTACCTAATAAACTCTTTCTGCACTTGCTTTTAGTCCTTTCTAATTTAATTGCATTTTTTAAACTGTGTTTGGTCTAATACTGCTACATATTCATGTGTGTTATCTTGCACTGCATGTGAATTATTTTTACTACTGTTTTTGCTACTTTTCTGTAAAAAAAAACTGTAAGCCTGTTTCCTACCTTTCCTGTAACTAGTGTTCCAGATACAGATTTGCTGCATCCAGGACTGTATGTAAGCTTTTGAGCCCCCCAAGCCTTTCTGTGTTTGAATGAAGCCTTCTAGCTTATCAGTGGGAGTGGTAAGCACTAGGTAACCTGTCTACCACATGAGGAGTGGTTCTGGCCCAGACATTGTAGTTATTGGCCGTTTGGGCAATCTTTTCCATCTCTCTCAACTTTCTGATTTGAAAGCCTGCATTTGCACTTGTTTCTGTCCTGTAACTTGTCTGGTGCAGATACAGATTCTTAGTTTTAGCACTTAAATTTGCTTATTCGTGCTCAGCACTTGTTCAGAACTTGTAAGCACTAAATAAGCTACTAATTACTATAGCACTCAACCTTCCTCATTACCTAGAGGAAAACAGTTTTTGTACTTACTTTTCTCACTAAAAATAGCTCTTGTACTCACTTTCCTCACTTATCTAGAGGAAGATAGTTTTTTATTCATGCATGTCCAAGGGTCAGCTCTCAGTGTTCTCTCCTGTCTATCTGATGAATCTGGGCATCTTGAGGCAATGTAGAAATTGCCTCATGTACACAGACATCCCTCTCCTCCTACCACCCAACACTACAACCTGTGAGAGATGCACTTATCTAGCCAAACTGGAGGAAAAGCTCTCTCCAACAAAGACTGAACTTGACAGTCATGAGGAGAAGGTAAACATTTGCACCACACCACACTCGCATAGTATCACTAAATCTACACCACCAAAATCCACATATAGTAACACAAAAACATTCGCGGAGGCTCTCAATAATAATCTGTCTAAACAACAGAGACCTCCAAAGCAGAAATGCAAGCAACCTCCATCCCCCAACACAACCCAAATGACATATAGCCCACAGACTCAGTGTGCCACTCAACCACAGCCAATAAGGCAAAACAACATACCCAACACACTAGTCATAGGTGACTCTATAGTCAGGCACACTGATGTCCCACTCACCAGGCTAAACAAGGAGAAGGCTACTGTCAGCTGCCTGTCGGGTGCCAGGATCCGCCACATAACCTGCGCACTCAGGTCACTCCACAACTACAAATATGACTGTCATTGTCATTGTCCATGTTGGTGTGAATGACCTGAGACATACCTCCCTGGACTACATGAAAAGAGACATGGAAGAGCTCTCCGATCTTGTAGCCCAGGCAGGTATGACCCCTAGCCCTGAGTAGCATTCTGCCATCGCCCAGAATGATACCGCAGTACAAGGACAAAATGACTTGACTTCAACAATTGGCTAAGCTTCTGGTGTCATTCTAAGGGGATCCAGTATCTGTCTGTCTGGGATGACATGGTCGACAGGCCACGATTATTTGCCACAGATGGCCTGCACCTGTCACCCCTGGGATTCCAGATACTGGCTAAGGCTCTTCCTGCCCCTATAGTGCCTTTTTTAGGCAAGGTTCAAATAACAAATTGACCACCGTAACAGGAACAGGCAAGCAAAAATGGAGGGTAATGCTACTCAATGCTAGAAGTCTAAATCTAAAAATGCACTCACTCGAGGCACTTCTTAAAATGGAGAACATTGATATCTGTCCAGTGACTGAGACCTGGTTCAAGGCTCCAGAGAGCACCCCTGCACTACCGGGCTATAACCCATACCACACTTTTCGGCCATGTAACCTGGACCGAAACACCAAAGGCGGAGGTGTGTCCATATTCATTAAGGATATCCACACCTCCAGGCTAGTTGCTCAGCATAATGCATCCGAGGTCATCCAAGTGCAACTAACTCTGGGCAAAACTGCAATCCAAATTGTAGCTTGCTACAGATCCCCCACCATGCCCCATGATTCCCACTCCTCTTTTCTTTATGTACTGGAAAATATTAGGGTTCAACCAAACACCCCAATAATGGACGACTTCAACTACCCAACCATTAATTGGGAAAACTACTCGTGTACCAACTCCTTAGCTCAACACTTTCTGGAATTCATACACTCCAATGCCCTGGATCAACTTATCCACACCCCCACCGGGGCAACAATATCTTAGACCTAGTCATTACCAACATGAGTGACCGGTGTTCCACACCTGAAGTGAACTCCACGTTGGTGCGATCCGACCCTAAGCTAATCACCCTTGATATCCACATTCCGCCCCCATCCCCCATTAAGGAAATCATGGTAAAACATTTCTCCAAAGCCAACTTCATGCTTCTTAAGACAGAAGTGGTGAACTTCATGACACCCACGCAGATGGACAATACAGTTACAACTTCTGAATCCTACACAAATGCACTCTATAAGCAGTTACACAAGTGCATGGATCGTGCTATCCCAAACAGAACCAAGACACTATCCTCCAAAAAAAAGGAAGCCAAGCCAATCTGGTGGTCCCCTGCCATAAACAAACTGTACAACAGAAGGAAGAAACTTTTGCAAAAGAGAGTAAAATCTCATGAGTGGAGGAGCTCCCTGGTCAGCCTCAGTAAGAAGCTGAGATCCTCCAAAGCTAGCTACAAAAACAAAATCGCAACTAATTCTAAGGACAACCACAAAGCATTCTATAGCTATGTCAAGAATCTCAATGGCAACACCCAGATCTCCTCTGAGTTACAGCAAAACGGCACGAAAATTACAGAACCAACTGATATTGCCAACATCCTGGTAGATATGTTCAGTGCCAACTTTATACCCCCACCCCCTAAAGAGCCCATATCTATACAGGAAGAATGCAGAGTCCCTGTAATCACAACTATGCAGGCAAAAGCTGCACTCTCTAAAGCCAAAAACACAGCATCCATGGGACCGGACAACATCCCAGGCTGCATTTTACATGAATTTTAGTACGAACTGGCTCCCCACTTAAGCACCATGTTCAATAATAGCCTCGTATCAGGCTTTGTGCCCACTGAATGGCACACAGCAACAGTTATCCCACTCAACAAAGGGGGAGCTACCACTGATCCCGGGAACTATCGACCTATTAGCCTGACGAGCCTGGTCTGCAAGGCCATGGAACGTATCATGGAACTCATAAACAAAGACATTGGTAACCTCCAAACTCTGGATCCCACACAGTTTGGGTTTGTGAAAGGCAGATCATGCCTCCTGAACCTGATAGACTTCTTTGAGGCAGTCACCAAAGCCGTAGATGAGGGTAAGGTGGTTCACACAGCCTATCTTGACCACGCCAAGGCTTTCGCCACCATCCCCCATTCTGGAATTATAGCTACACTCAATAAACTAGGTATAAATCTCTGTCACAAGATGGGTTGCCAACTGGCTCACTGACAGAACCCACACTGTAAAAGCTGCAGACTCTAAATCTGACCTCAAAAGCAGTGACATGTGGAGTACTACAGGGTTCCGTCCTGGGATCTCTCCTGTTTGGTATCTACTTTTCTGAAATACAGGCTAACACAGAAGGCCTCTGGCTAATGAAGTTTGCAGATGACTGCAAACTAGGAGCCATAGTCAAGTCTCCAAATGATGTGGACATCCTACAGAAGGGCCTCACTGAGACAGATGCCTGGTGTCAGAGCCATGGCCCTCAAGCTCAATGCCAAAAAGTGCAGTGTCATTCCCTTTGGTAAAAACTCTGTACCCATATATTACCACATAGGCAGCAATCTACTTAACACCGAACGTGTGATAAGAGACCTTGGGACCCAGGTGGGCAGTAGTCTCTCCTTTGATAGTCACATCGCCACAATAGTCAGGAAGTCCTTCTACGTGGCACACCTCATCATAAAAGGGTTCTCATCCAGGAAAAAAGAGGTCATTGTTCCCCTCTACTTGACACTCATTAGCCTCATTATAGAGTACATCGTCCCTTTTGGAATGTACCTCACAAAACACCTGCAGTAGCTGGAAAGGCCACAGACGTAACTCACAAAGAGGATAACTGGCCTCAAACAAATGCCCTACCCTGACCGCCTCAAAAAACTCCAGCTTTACTCCGTAGCATATCATCTACTCCGAGGTGATCTCTTCCTAACATATAAAGCTATGTCAAACCCAAAACTGTTGGACATGCTACACCTAAAGAAATCCCAATCCCTCCGAGCTACATGCTCTAGGGACCTAAACCTTGTCACCACAATAAACAGGACATGCTGGAGGGATAGATTCCTGTCCCAGTGACTTCCCATACTCTGGCACAGGCTACCCATCTATGTCAAGCAAAGTTCTTCATTAGCACTCTTCAAGAAAAATCTTGATGAGTGGATGGGAAATAGGAAATACACCCCGGGGATCATTTTTGTGCCTCTGCTCAACAGTGGCACAGGAAAATAACTTTCTTGGGTGGCATAAGCCAGGGAACCTTGTTGGTTAGGCTTACATAGGCCCTTGGGCCAACAGCCTAGTACCTACCTATGAACCTATAAGGAGTACTGGAAAAAAGTTAATGAATTGCATGCCTTACTAGCCCTCTATTCTCCACACATTGTAGTATTAACAGATACATGGCTAAAACCAAACAATACTAGCAATGAAATTGCAGCTCCATGATACAATATCCTTTGTAAGGACAGGAAGCCCAAAAGAAGTGGGGGGTAGCTATCTTACTCAAAGACCACCTAACACTAAACTGCAAATTAAACTGAAAATGCAGAACTAATCTTTGCCAAGCTAAAACTCAACCCCAAAGAACACATTAATATTTTTGGTGGCTATATCCCCACCAGGAAATAATATCCCCATTCTAGAACACATACTATACTGGACATACAGCTTTTACCCACAGGAGACAGTCCTGATGTGTGATTTCAACATTTACTGGTTAGATTGCTCCTTTCAGAATCCAACAGCCCATGTTAACCAACATGGGTTCACCCAAATCATCACATCTCCCACAAGGACTGACAAAAGCTCAAAAAGTCAGTCTATCCTTGACTAGATTCTAGTTAATAACCCCTCCCTTTCATCTCAGGTAGGATGTCTTCCCGATGGTCTAAGTGACCATCAGTCTACCTTTCTATTATAAACTCTTAAGTCAACAAAAAAAAAAAAAAACCACCTACCGTACAATCAAAAATAAAAAAGGCTTTAATGCAAACAACTTCATCTCTTCTCTAAACTGCTGTAACTGGGAAACACGCAGACACCTACCCCTTGAAGAGGTTGTGAACTCCTTTAACACCACCTTCTTAGATATATTAAAATTGTCATGCACCCTCCCCCCGAACCATTAGAGTGAAAACTAATTTTGCACTCTGGCTAAGCAAAGAATGTAAGTTATCTCCACCCCGCTCTTCTGTCTTTTTGTTATTTTTCTTCCTCTTATACTAGGACTGAGTAGCCTATGAATGACATATTTTGTCAATCTCACTTTAAAAAAAAATCTTATTTTTTTCTTGTAATTTGAACTCTTAATACATTCATATGTACTTTTTAGACTTTTTCTTATCTTGTCATATCTGTTACCATGTTTATTTTATCAACATTTGTAACTTTTGCATTTGTTCAATGTGTGTATTTTTATCAAACTTTTTGTAACTTTTGCTTGGGAACTTTTCTTCCTGGGTCTCCACTGAAAACAGGCTACTTGCCCAGTCGGACACTACCCCGTAATCAAATGTAAATAAATAAATTACTCAAAGCAAGAGATAAGGCCTGGGAACAATTTCACAAATACAAAAATCAAAGTACTAGACAAACATTTTTTGGAAGTCGGAAACAAAATTAAAAAAAATTGTAAAATTGGATAAAATCAACTACTACTATAATATTCAAGCAAAACACCAACAGAACCCTCAAAACTTCCAGGCCGCTGTTAATAACATTCTTCTACCAGGAAAAACAACTACTCCCACCCCAACCTCTACCACCTCCTCCGACAATATAGCAACCCAATTTAATAAATACTTCACAGATACTATCCAAGCCCTTGGAAATTTTCAGAACATTTCCAACAACTATGTCCCTCTTGCTCCCCGGCCCAGCAATACCTTACAAAACTACCCCAAACCAATTTACACTACAACCAGTGTCTACTGATACCATAAGAAAACTACTCCAAAAACGTAAACCAACCACCTTAGCTGCTGACAGCCTCCCAGCTGACTTTCTGAAAATTGCATCAGATGCAATTGCATACCCAGTAACCATACTCAAACAGATCAATTTCAGAGAGCTTACTACCTACCACTTGGAAGATCTCCCACATTATTCCTTTACACAATAATTATCGTCCAGTTGCCATCCTGTCACTCTTATCTAAAATCCTAGAGAGGGTCATCCATACCAAACTCATACACTACATTCACACACAAACTGTTATCATACACACATCATGGTTTTTGCCCATTTCACAGCACCACCACAGCCCAAATGGCTTTTACTAATACAGTGAACCACCTTAGAAACCAATGACAACTTGTATCTGCCATATTTCTGGACTTGTCCAAAGCCTTTGATATGGTAAATCACACTAAACTAATCAATGTGCTCTCCTCCCTTAACCTTAGTAGCTCCTCTATCACCTGGCTCCAGAGCTACCTATTAGGATGTCAGCAGGCCACACAGTGGAAACATCACCTTTTTACTCTTCTCCCTGTGACCTTAGGGGTCCTACAAGGCTCCAATCCTTGGACATCTGCTCTCTATTCACAGCCAGCTTCACACTTCCACTTCTCATGCATCTGTTATACAATATGCAGATGACTCTATGCTAATAAGCTTAGCCCCCCTCACTTCTACATCCCAACACCATTACCCAGGAGTCTTGCCTAAAACATGGTTCACCAATTCCCAACTCATCCTAAACCCCAACAAAACTAAATTCCTTGTCTTCCACCCTTCAAAATCTCCCCCAGCCTTCTTATCCTTTAATACAGAATCCAAAAACAAAACCATTATCACCCCAATAACTCATGCTAAACTGCTAGGCATTGAAATTAACAACTTGAAATTTGAGATTCACATTGCTCAAACCATTAAAAAAAAGGTTCATAAGAAACTAGGTCTTCTTTACAGTCAAACAATTTCTAAAAAGAGCCACAAAAGTTACTATCGCCCATACACACCTCCTGTCAACTCTCCTATAAGCCTTCCCAACTCTGACCAACCTTCGCAAAACTGATCTAACCAAGCTGGAATCCTGCTACAATAAAATTGCCAAATTTACCACTGATGCCACACATAGATCTCACCACTGTACAGCTCTTAAACAACTAAACTGTTCAAACTTCAACTCCTCTACTACAAACAATTAACCTTTTCCCAGAATCTTGTACAACTATATGCCACTTATAGAGTCCTCCTTTCCAGTAACAAACTCCTCCTGGATACCACAAAATCTAACAAACTCAGCTGGGGAATCACTCTTCTCAAACGGGTTTCCCAAAAATCTGGACTAAACTGCCAACTCCCATTATCTCTAGCTCTTCCGCAGCACAATTTAAAAAGCTACTCAGAACACACTTGGCCAATACTGGGCTTTGCACCTGCAATTCTCCAAGCTAAAACTAACCTATGTATAGGTAACCAGACACTGCTCACTGGCTTCTATCTTACTCTTAACCTTGAACTTACTTGTATTGAAACTCACTAAAACTGGGTATACTATTATACCACATATTATGTTGTTGCTACCACTTCTTTATATCCTATTATTGTGTAAATGCTATTTGTTAGCTTATGTAATGACCCTGCAAGTTTTATTAACTTCAACAATGTTCATATTTAAATTTATTTTGTATTGGAGCTTTTCATCCCAGGCCTCCGCTGAAAAAGGACATGTGTCTACTCAGACTTTCCTGGTAAACAAATGTAAAATAAAATATATACATTGAAACTGTTACAATAGTGCATGTACATTTCTGTTCTCTTCCAGTAGGGCGCATTGTGGATCTATTTTAAACACAAGCATTTTACAAATACCTTTTCAACACACACATCTGTACAAGCAGTTTAATATACACACGACGTACAGTTCTAATACATGTGCAATACAAGCATCTTATATAAATCATTTTGATATTCACCAATGGCATATACTTATTTACAAAATTTCAGCTAGCTGGGCTGGCAGTCTCTCATCACACATAATTTCAAAACATTTTCAAAATACAGATTTTTTTCTTCTTCTACCATTTAACCATTCAAACCCGCGGTGGTGGTGCTGCGGTAGCGTTGTCGCCTCAGAGTAAGACGCTATCCGGTTCGATTCTCAGCTACAGCGTCTTCTGCGTGGAGACATGCATGAATGGGCATACCTTCGTTGAAGGCTGTGCGTCAGGCCTGGCAAGCCGGTACATAAAAATCAACTGCCAATCATTAGCGGACCGGAGTTCCGCTGTGGCGACCCCTAACTGGGAAAAGCCGAAAGACACAAACAAACCATTTAACCATTCAACCATTCACTACTTTGTTATTTTTGACACCTTTTTCAATTCTCTCCAGCATTCTTTTATTCATCATCACACTGGTCCACATTATGGAGGTAGTTATTCCATACATTCCATTTAACTGTATGGATCGTATTCTTCCCTTTGCGTAGAACCCCCCACCCCCCAACATTTTTTCTCCTTTAGAATAATTAAATACCTCATCCAAGGTCAGTTTACTCTCTGATTTTCACTTTCTAGTTACTGCTTTTTTGACTGCTAATATAATTAAACTTAATAAGGCCTTTTTAAATGTTGGCAATTGAATTCCAACTTAACAGCATCATCTCCTTAGTAACCGCAAGGTCTTCACCAAACATCTGCCTTGCACTTTGCAATGTATTGTTAAACTCTCTGCTGTATATACTTCCTGAAAAACATGCTTCCTTTTTCTTTTCTCATTCCTCACACATTTCCAACATTTTATCTCATCCTCGGGGAAGATCTTTTTGTATTCTAGTCAGAGTGTAAAGTATTTAGAAGTATTTATATTTGCATTTATTTTCATGCAAATATCTTGAACCATCTAGATTTAGTTGCACATTAACATTCCCTGCACACTTTTTCCACTGATAGGTGTGTACTAGGCTAATGGCCCTGGAGCCTTGACAAGCCTAGCCCACAGGATTACCCAGGCATCGTGCCACCCGACCTTAGTTCCCAGTGTCTCTGTCGAGTAGAGCCACTGGAGTGATCCTGAGGGGTGAATTTTCTTTTATCTGTCCAACCTTTTCTCTAAGTCTTGCCTAAGCACCTCTGATTGACTTTTATAATCACATGTATAATACTGAACCCCATACTAATTATCCTCCTTTTTAACAGTTCTTTATTCTTGCTTCCACTAAATATTCCATCAGGGCAGCCCCTAATCAGCTTTTCTTTCTTTTTCTCACCCTAGGAACAGACTACCAGATTATATTAAAAGAAGCAGCAGCCTAGGTATTAAGAATAACCAGGACAACTATAATGGGGACGGTTGATTTTGTACACTGGGAGGATAGTACCCATGCCAAAAATATCTCTAAGTATGTACGCAGGCATATTCTGCTATTATTTGCATGTATGGAAACCTATTCTTATTATGTAATCTAAATAGTCTTTTTAGTTCAACAAAATCTAGAAGATTTAGATCTTTGCCTGGAAGTGTTTACATGCATATTTTTATACCCCAATCAGGCTCCAAAGAATCTTTGTAAATCTCAGTAAAATACTAAGAAAGATAGATGTGATAAAAGCAATGTGCAGTATTAGAACAGACCAGCATCTATCATGCACTACTGCAAATAAACTAACAATTTCAGCACAGGCAGAAAAGCTTAGAAGATATGAAAATAAATATAAAGGAAAAGTACAAAATAAGCAATTTACTGATTGCGATTACTCTAAATCCACCCCCTCTGTCAAAATCTCACTTCAAATTACAAGCCTTAACAACTCCATCATTGACATCGTTCCCTCTGCAAAACTCCTAGGGGTCACCATTGATGATTGATGAACACTTAAAATTCAATACCCACATCCAACTTAACATTAAAAAACCCACATAAAACTTGGCCTACTATACAGAAATAATCAATTTCTCTCCCCCTTTACTAGGCAGACCTTGGCCACTACCTATCTCCTCCCATCTCTTCTATATGGTGCTCCTCTACTTACAAATCTATCATCCACCTTAACCACCAAACTGGAAATATGCTACAATAAAATCTCCAAATTCGCCACCAAGTCAAATTCCCTCTCTCATCACTGCACCTGCCTTCAAACTTTAAATTGGCTTGAACTCCCTAATCAACTAGACTACCTCCAAATTGTCTCAGCCCACAAACTTATATTCCAACCTAGCAGCTGCCCTGCACTATCAAATATTCTTCAACCTTATACCCCCCCCCAAACCCCTCAGATCTTCCCACCAAAATCTTATTTCCGTCCACAAACCTTAGCGCCCAGCTGGTCAGCTTCTAATCTCCTTTACCCTAGCTAAAAAATGGAATGCCCTGCCCGCTACACTAAAGACCTGTGACAACCTACACTCCTTCAAAACTCAACTCCACTGCTACCTGCAAACTCAAAGAAAATGTAACTGTACTCTTCATTCTATACCTCCTAAGCTCCCCTCCTCCTTCTCTCCTGGCTAAACTTCATAACCCTGTATTCTGCCACTTACTCACACATTGTTATTATAACTAACAAACCTTTTTCTTTTTTTTCTACCTCTGTTCTATGCCTTTCACCCTCCAGGACAATTCCTCTTGAAAATCCTAATAGCTTGTTTTTTTAAATGAATTCATACATGTTTTTTCTAACTGTTTTGTGGAATTCCCACCTATTTTTGATTGTAATAATAGTTCAGTGTATGTTTACTATTATCTTTCATTATGTGATTTACCATTGTACTGCGGAGCTTTTCTCCCCGGGCCTCCAATGAAAACAGGCTCTCGAGCCCAGTGGACCTCCCCGGTCACCAAACTGAAATAAATAAATAATGATCCAAAAAGGTTTTATAGAGAACTGGGAAACAAGGTAAAAGGAATTGAAAGGCCACCAAAAGAAGAAGAAATAGATACATTTTGGAGAAATATCTATGAAGATCCAAAATGCTAAATGGATAGAAGAAATAAAAGAAAGAATAAGACGTTTAACGGTCTAGGATATGAAATGGGATGAAGTAACAGCCAAAGAGAATGAAATAAAGTTAAGGAAAGCCTCTAATTGGAAAACCCCAGGCCCAGATGTAGTACTTAACTTTTGTCTAAAAGTATTAAAATCTTTGCAGGAAGATTTAGCCATGAGTAAAAACTATTTATATGTGCACCCCAAACAGACACCAGCCGGGCTAATAACAGGAAAAACAATACTCCTACTTAAGAGTGAACCTGCAAGCTAACCTAAAAATTATAGAACAATAACTTGCCTTCCAACGTTGTATACACTATACACAGGAATTGATGCCGACAGAGTTTACAGTCATTTAGAAGAAAACTCAATTATGGCAGTAGAACAAAAAGGCAATAAAAGAAAGTCATATGGAACAAAGGATCATTTGTTGTTAAATAAAGTCATAGAGGAGAACTGTAAAAAAGGGGAAGAATCTAAGTACGGCATGGACTGACTACAAAAAAGCATCTGATAGTATCCCACATTCATGGATAAAAGAGTGCTTAAAAATGTATAAGATACATCCTACACTGATCCACTACATTACAGTGACCATGAAACAGTGGCAGACCACTTTGCAATTAAGCCATGAAACAAACAAATCATTATCCCAGGGGAAAAAATTCAAAGAGGGATATTCCAGGGTGACTCTGTCACTGCTGCTATTCTGCTTTGCCCTTAACCCATTAAGTTGTCTACTTTAACAGCTTAGGCCATGGCTACAATTTGGCTCCTAGAAAACAACGAAGTGTAAAGACTTCCCATCTTCTCTTTGCTGATGATTTAAAACTGTATAGCTCACCAGATGAGGAACTGAAAGCACAACTGCAAGTTGTCAAAACTTTTTCAGATGATATAAGAATGTCATTTGGTCTTGATAAATGTGCAAACCAGGAAAACATCAGGTTGGGACAAGAATGTGGTATAAAAGAACTTGAGCAAGGAGTAGTGTATGAATATTTCGGAACTGATGCAGGATCAACAATAAAGCATGAACAAATGCAAATAAAACTTAGCAAAGAATATTTCTGAATACTTAAATTAATCCTGAAAACAGCACTGACATCTAGGAACAAAATCCAAGCTATAAATCAATTTGCTCTTCCTGTCCTAACTTACAGTTTTGGGGTGACTGACTGGCCCCAAAACGTGTTGGACAGATTAGATATTAAAACAAGAAGAATGCTTCATGCTCACAAAATGATTTATAAAAATCAGTGCATAGCAAGATTATATATTCCCTGTTCTGAAGGAGGGATGGGCCTCCTTGAAATTGATTACATGTATAGATCTGCAATTGTAGGACTCTACACATATCTGCTGACCTCATAACACCCAAATGTAGTGAAAGTTTTGAAACATGAGAAGAAATTTAAGAGGACTTCTCTGCTTAATCTAGAAAAAGCATATCAGCGTTAAGCAGGAATGGAAATCAAACCAGAAGGGGATAAAAATCAGGCAGCAACTGAATATGACAAAAAACAAAAAAAAGAATATAAGGTGAAGGACCAGATGAGAAGGCAAGAAATGTGGAAACTGCATAAATATAGTTGCAAATATAGAAAACTTCTGGAAGAACCTCATGTTGATCAGGAACGAATGCAGGAATGATTAAGGGGGAGGCGAATTTAAACCAAGAGATGAAAGGTTAATATTGGTGGCAAAAGATAGTGGGCTACGTACACATTGGTTTACAAAGTCCATTAAACATGTGGGAGAAACAGACAAATGTAGGTTTTCGAAAACAGAACTGGAAACAGTTGCATATCTCGTTGCTGGTTCCGACATACTAATGGCAGAAGGACTGTATACTGAAAGGCATAACAATGTGGCAAGACTGTTGCACTGGGATTGTGCAAACATTATGGTACTGAAGTGGATCAAAAACACTGGAAACATGAGCCACAAAGTATCATAGAAAATGATGAAGTCTACATCACATGGGATCATCCATTACCAACAGTTCAAAAGACAGATGCTAGAAAACCAGATATAGTGGTCCAAGAAAAGAAGACAAAACTAGCACTGATCATTGAAATCACCACACCCAGTGACTACAGTATCTTGCATACAGAGAGACACAAAGTTATAAAATATCAGGATTTGCAAGCAGAAATGAGAGCAATGTGGAAGAAAGATACCCAGATAGTTGCAATAGTAGAATGAGCAACGGGTCTTATAAAAGAGTCTACAATCAAATTCAGATACCAATGCATGTAACACTGTATGAATTGCAGAGTCATTACTGGGCACATTGCCAGTGCTGAGAAGAGCACTTTTGGCTGACATCAAAGAATGAAACAATACTAATTTCATGAACTTTAATTGTACTTTGACTTGGGAATGGGTCCATTCCCATCATGGTATTAGAAACCCAAAAGATTTGCAGAAATTAAAAAATGGACGTCTGTTTTAGTATATTAGGACAGAAGGGAATCATTGCCCATGCCAGAAATATATGTATGTATGCATGCATGTATACATATTCTGCCATTATTCGCATGTATGGAAACCTATTCCTATAATGTAATCTAAATAGTCTTTTAACTTCAACAAAATCTAGGAGATTTTGGATCTTTGCCTGGAAGTGTTTACATAGATATTTTTATACCCTAAGCAGGCTCCAAAGAATCTTTCCTCAGGTAGACAGCAAATGTTGGAGATGTGATGGGGAAGAAAGAGGCAACCGGGAACATATTTTCTGGGAGTGTAACGAGTTGGCTGTCTTTAAAGATTCCTTGCAGACTGCTCTGTTGGAGATACTGGGTGAGCAAACTGGAGTGACTAGGGAAATTAGTTTTTGAGCTATGATACAGAGTTGGAATTGACAAGACATAATAAACTTTGCTGAGTCTAATTATGATGGTTGCCAGAAAAGCAATAAATAGAAAATGGAAATCAAAGTCTAAACCAACTTTACTAGAAGTAACAAAGATAGTAACAGAAATGAAATAAGTGGAACTGGGATCTTTAGAAAAGGGTAGGAGTAAATTACACACAGAAAAAAATGGGAAATGTGGGACCACTACATTTATTTATTTCAATTTGATTACCGGGGAGGTCCACTGGGCTTGGGGGCCCGTTTTCAGTGGAGGCCCGGGGAGAAAAGCTCCAACAAGGAAATACAACAGTTTAAATAGTTTTGATTACAAAAACAGTTTCAATTAACATGCAAAGTCATAGACAGTATGTATTATAGATAACAGGTAGTTACAAAAGAATAAACACTAAACAATTTCAATTATTGTTAAGGAGGAAAAAAGGCTTGCATAATGAAAATACAAGTTTTACTGTTTTGTTCCCTAAGCTAAATAATTTTTAGAAAGGAATAGGAAGGTGAAATAGGAGGAGGTTAGCCTGAAGTAAAGGGAGAAGACTGTTTACGAGTTGTAGGCTGAAGAGTGCAGTTGCAGATTCTGTTTAGATAGAGGAAGGAATGAAGTTGGGTTTTGAAGTTATTAAGGTTGGTACATGTCCTTAGTGATGAGGGCAGGGCATTCCATTTTTTAGCCAGGGTAAAGGATAAATGAAGCTGACCTGCTGGGCGCTGGGGTTTTTGAACTGTGATCAGGTTTAGATGAGAAGATCTAAGTGGTCTAAGGGGGGTGTAAGGTTGTAGAATATTAGAAAGAGTAGGACAGTTAGAAGGATGTAACAATAGTTTGAAGGCTGTGGTGATTTGGATAAAGTTAAGCTGATTGGGAAGTTCGAGCCAGTTTAGAGAGTGAAGGGAGGAGCAGTGATGGGAAGAGGATTTGGCGTTTGTGGCAAATCTAGAGATTTTGTTGTAGCATAGCTCCAATTTGGTGGTAAGTGTGGATGATAGATTAGTGAGCAGGGGGGCTCCATATAAGAGGGAGGGAAGGAGGTAGGTAGAGGCAAGGGTTAGTCTGGAATGAGGAGAGAGGAAGTGGTTGCTTCTATACAGTAAACCTAGTTTTATGTGTGTTTTTTTGATGTTTAGCAGGATATGGGTATTAAATTTTAGTTGATCATCGATTGTAACACCTAGAAGTTTGGTGGAGGGTACAATCTTGATAGTGGAGTTACTAAGGCTGGTAATGTGAAATGAGTTTTTATCAAGGGAGGAGGATTTAGAGGGGGAGAAAAGGAGGATCTCAGTTTTGTTAGCATTTAGGGAGAGATGATTTTGTAGCATCCAGTTTTCAGTGGTTGAGAAGGCACTTTGAGTTAGGACTTGGAGGTCTGTTAGGTTAGAGGCAGAGCAGATCAATGTGGAATCATCAGCATATTGCAAAATTTTGGTTAGAGATGGCTTTGTGGAAGTCATTAATAAAGATATTGAATAGTAATGGGCCGAGTATGGAACCTTGAGGTACTCCGGTAGGGGTAGGATGAAAAGTAGAGGTGGATTGGCCCCATCTCACAGCTTGGGACCTGTTTGAAAGGTAGCTGGAGAACCAGGAAAGAGTCTTTGGGCAAAGGTTGAGATTAGATAGGTGATTTAGAAGGTGAGTGTGAGAGATGGTGTCAAAAGCTTTGGATAAATCCAGTAGGACCGTGGATACTATATTACCGGAGTCAAGAGCTGAATTGATGGAGTGCAAGAAGGAGAGAAGGGCGGTATTAGTACTGTGTCCTGGACGGAAGCCATGCTGGGTAGGAGAGAGAAGTTGGTGCTTGGTGAGGAATGGGAGGAGTTGCAGGTGGATACATTTTTCTAGGATTTTGGAGATAGGGGAGAAAATGGCTATAGGGCGGAAATTTGAGACAGTACAGTTTTTGCCGCCTTTGTGGAGAGGTAAAATGTAAGTGGTACGCCATAGTTTAGGTACATAGGATTCAAGTAATGACCTATTAATTAGGATGCTGAGAGGTAGAGCAATAGAGTCAGAAGCTATTTTTAGGAAGGAGGATGGAATGTTATCAGGGGCATTGGAGCATGGCTTTAGTTTATATAGAAGTTTCTTTATTTGGTCGGTAGATACTGGTTTGAGTTTGAAAGAGGAGGGGGGAGAGCAGATTATGGAAGATTGAGCAGGGAGGGGAGGAAGGTGATTGTTAGTAAATGTCTTGGTTAGCTCAGCGATGGAAGAGGTGAAGAAGGAATTAAATAGTGAGGCTATTTCAAGGTCAGATTTGCTGGTATCTGGACAGGGGTTGTTTTTAGTACCTGGTCTGAGGAGGGAATTGATGGAATTCCAGAATTGTTTGGGGTTTCTAGCATGGTTTTCTTGAAGTTTGATGTAGTAGGACTTTTTATCTTTAATGACTTGTTTCTTGGTTAGGTTTCTTAACTGCTTATACTTGAGGAATATTTCTGGTTGCTTGTGTTTAGTGTAGGACTTCCAGGTTTTATCCCTTTGGAGCATTAAAACTGTCTTTGGTGAGCCAAGGGGAGGTATTTGCTTTAACTCTTTTTGTTCTTGTTGGAGCTAGAGAGTTAAGGCACTGTTAAGAATGTTGAATTGAAATAGTTGACGGCTTCGTCTAATGGTAATATTTTTAGAGGGTTCCAGTTGGTGAGTTTAAGAGAGTCAGAGAAAGAAGTAGGGTTGAAGTTAGAGAGGTTTTGAGTGTGAGTGTAGTGGTGAGAGTGTGGGGAGGTGGGAGTAGCTTGAATGGAGTAGGCAGGGAGGTGGTCTCCTAAAGGGTCAGGAGTGATGCCAGATTTTATAACTTTGTTTGGATGAGATACTAGAATCCAGTCAAGTATGGAGCCAGGGGGATTAGCTTTGTTAGGTCTGGTAATGGAGTTAATAAGTTGGGAGAAGTTAAATAGGTTGATATTTATTGTGGGATTTGGGTTAGAGATTTTTCCCCAATCAATATTTACATCACCCAAAATGTAGGTTTCTAGCTTAATATTGGAGGAAGTCCAGGAGAGGATGTCTTCTAATGTATTGGTATTGTTGCCTGGAGGGATATAGACAAATGATGCAGATACTTTTATGGTTGTTCATTTTTAGCAAGCCAATTACTAGTTCAGCATTATTGAAGAAGGGATGGGGTTAGGGTAGGGAGTAATGGACAAGAGGTTGGAGTAGATTAGGGCAACGCCACTGCCTCTTCTATTAGGTCGGTCAGATCGGAGAGAATGGAATCCTGGGGGTAGAATTCAGAGTCATTAATGTGAGGTTTTAGCCAGGTTTCAGTGATAGCTGCTATATCAGGAGAGTTATGGTTGAGCCAGGCATGGAAGAGGGCTAGTTTATTTTTTAAGCTTTGGGCGCTGATGGTGAGGAATTTGAGGATTTTGTTAGTGGATTTCTTGCTGGTGTTACGGAGATTTGTAGGATGGAGAGTAGGACCTGGGTTGGGGTGAATATCTCCAGCCAAGTGAATGAGTGTGGGATGGAGGAGGTGTTTATTAGTTTTGTTTTTAGATGGATGATGCTGGTAGATGAGAGGTTTGTGTTTATGGCTAGCATCTGAGCTTGGAAAATGCTTTACTTTTAGGAGGAGGATTGAGTAGGAGGGAACTAAAGAAGCTGAGATGTTGTGGTAATGGGAGGTAAGGTGGTGTTGGAGAGTAAGAGGAGGGGGGAGTAAATGGACATGAGTATAGCACGTGATGTGGTATAGAGACATTAAAAGGAAAAGGAAGGAAGAGAGGAGAAGGATCTTGGGAGGAAGGGAGAGCATGTAGTAGTGGTCAGTTGGAGGAAAGTAGAAAAGATAGTCGAAGGGTGTTGGTAATGGGGGAGTGGTTAGAAAGAAGAAGGGGAAAGGACAAGGAGAGTTAGGATTGGTTGGAGGAGGGGGAGGGATGAATAGGGGGATAAATGTAGAGGTACTGGGGGCGGGTGAGATTTGGGGGCAGGGTAGGGGAGCGGAGTGAGCCCGCAGGGCGAACGGAGCGGGAAGAGCCAGAGAGGCGAGAAAAGGGCCGAAAGACAATCAGTGACCTAAGGCTGGATAAGGAGAATTACTACAGGATGCAAGTAAGTGTTTTAAACATTGGTTTACAGTGAAAGCAAGGAAGTTAAGTTTGGTAAGAGAAGAACTCTCTGGAGGTAAGTAAGTATGTAAGTACTTAAATCTGTGAGTGTAGGGCAGGGGCACCTTTGGGCAGAAAGTAGTAGAGCAAGGAAAAGGGAAAATACTGCAGTTCCTTTTATCAGGAATATGCTGCCACCTAGTGGTAAAAGGAGGGAGGTGCACACAGAGAAGAAAAAGTTCCTCTGAGAAGTTAGGCTACAGTGAGTAGACAGAGCTAAAAAAAAAGGAGAAGGACTGAGAACTAAGGATAGAGGGCTTGTGCAGTGACCAGTGTTAGGCTACTTTCACATGCACCGGGGTAAAATGCTGCTCTAGGTTAGGAAGATGCTAGAGACAAAATATTTAATAGGTTGCATACACTGAGTCTCTTTAGCAAGGGTGAGTGTCCCAACAAATTAATTAATAAGGCACAGGCAGGTAGTCCACGGACGTCTTCTTCTTTTGGGAGGAGTAATCCCCTGTCTGGTCAGTGAAGAAGGGGGAACACTCTGGGGAGCAACTGAAAAGGAGTGAGAAAAATACAATAGGTTAAAATGGGAGTAAGGGGGGAAGAATAGGAAAAAGACTGCAGGAGGAAGACTAAGCAGAGTAGTGGAGGGAAGTATTCAGAGTAGAGTCGGAGGAGGAGAGAAAGTATAAGGGGCCGAAGTGTAGACTGAGGGAGAGGGAAATAGGAGGCAGACAAGTGTGAAAGGTGGAAACAGTAGTGCAGTAGAAGGTCCACAAGATATAAGCTGTAAACATCAATTTGGCATGCAAGCAATATTTAGGTAACAGTATATACAAGTTAAACAAAAACGACAGTGCTGGAGAGTAGTCAGCTTTAAACGTCACAGTTTCATAGCGCTGGAGAGTAGTCAGCTTTAAACTTCAATTCAGCATGCAAGCAATATTTAGGTAACTGTATATACAAGCTAAACAGAACGAACAGTGCTGGAGAGTAGTCATGGAACAATATTTATGTTTACATAGCAATGAGAAAAAAGCAATTGCAGGTTGCTAAATAAACAACTGGTAAGGTGTCTTAACTGTAAATTAAACTTGCCTTCCAACCTTTTAGTAAACTGCTACAAACAATGGTCGCCTAGGATAAGAATAGTATGGTGACTGTGAAATAGGGTAGTAGCAAGGTTAAATGCAAGGGTCGCTGGGTTCTAGTAGCGTGGGAGCTATATCTCACAAGCCACGATGCTGATAGGCAGTGAATTAGTAATAACAATGTTCGCCTAAGGATTTTCAATGCTAAGAAGTGATTATCGGCAGTAAAAGGTAGTTGCAGGTTGATATACAATGGTCGCTAGGTTCTAATAAGGTTGGGAGCCAGATTGCCAAGGCAGGAGCAGTTTAAAAATGTAATGGCTGCCAATATAGTATAGTGTAGTATGGCAGACTGACAATAAATGGTAGTTGCAGGTTGGTGTACAATGGTCGCTAGGTTCTAATAAGGTTGGGAGCCGATGCAGGCTACTATACTGGTGTAGTGTTCGACATTTAGAGCTACTAAACAGACAGTAGAGTTTGTTAAAATGCAAGCGTAGTAACCAGCGTCAAACCACCTTAGATGCAAGCGATTGTAACCAGCGTCAAAGCACTTTAACCGACACAATGTATCTAACAAGATAGAGACATGCAGAGAAAGAAAGATGTTTTCAAGAAGGCGGGATCTGAATGAGCTATGTAATGACTGACTGACAATGACTGGATATATTAAAAGTGATGTATAATGTTTGCAGCTACAGTTGTGTTGGCACAGTTTGTCAGGTATAATGTTTGCAACTGAGATTATGCCACTATGATTTATTTTCATTTATATAAATACAAGACTGTCACACATGAAAATTTAATAAAGATGTTTCTTGTAATAAATAGTCTTTTAGTTTCCTCCCATTCTCTTACTTTCTCCTAATTTAATGTTAATTTTCTAATACCCCAGCTTCTTTACTCATTACTTAGGAACCTTATCAGCAAAATCCCCTTACTACATCTCCTCTCTAACTTTACAATGTGCAATCTGCCAATTTACATATATATTATTCCACCTCCTATTTGTTCTCCCACAACACCTGCATTTAGAAAAAGACAATGTCTCCCCCTCGCTGGTAGCCCCTCCTTGATACATCATCCTATTTTTCCATTTCAGTTCATACCCTTCTAATTATACTATATATAATAACCTTAACTGTGTGGCATCAAAGTACCCCTTTAAATCCAACAGTCTAAAGCCCCCTCGTTCCATCATCGATATCATCTTATCTTACTTAATCTTCGGTCTCACTCCATCTCAAATAAAATTCTACAGTTCTTTATTATTTGCTTGCCATAATTTATCTTCTGGTTGATATAAGCATGTCTGGCCATCAAACAAAGTCAAGACCATAACAATTTCACTGCTTGCATTTTGCTAGGCAGATCCACAGTCGAAAGCTTCTACTTCCTTAACTTTTAAATTACCCTATGTTTAGGTTTTTTTCTACATCTCTTTCAGCATCACTGAGTCTTTCCTAAGCCATTACTCCAAAACATCTCATTTTTTTCATGCTCCAAATGGTACAGGAATTGTTGCACTAGTATGGCCTTTGTTTTACCTACGTTTATTACACAATCCAACACCGGAAAATCTTACTCTGGATTTGTCAAATACAATATCATCCACAAACAATGCTATTCTTTGTTGTCTCTCATTCCATTCATACCCTTGCATGTTTGTACCTGTTACTACTGTTGCCAGCATAGGAATGATACTGCTAATGTCAGTGCACATGATCTGTCCAGAAAGGATTACAGTTATTGTAACAGAGAATGGTACCCCTATCTGAATCCCTGTTTCTTGAGAGATGCCTCCAGAAGACTTGCTTAAGGTTCTTATTGCTGGGGGAATAACTGTCGCCAGGGTAGAGAAATACTTCACTGTTATGTTATTTTTTCTTCTGTTTTTTTTTTCTTCTTCTGACTATTGACATATTTGTAAGCTATATTTAAGCTTTGTAAAACATGCAGCAAAATCTGCACTATAGAAATGCATCTATAAGGTGTCTCAACAGTGACAAGTGTATTGTATTTGTTCCGTTATGTGCTGTAAAAAAGGAGGTAAAAGAAAACAATGCATGAAACTTATAACTGAAATATAAAGTGTAACTTCCTGCGACTACACGAAGGGTCTACTTGCAGAAAGATATTTTCCCTTAGAACTAGCCAGTTTTTCAGTTTTAGCACTCAAACCTGATTCTTTGAGCTCAGCACTTGCTTAGAACTCGTTATAAGCACTAGATAGTCTATAAATTGCTACAGCACTCCACTTTCCTTACTAGTAAAGAGGAAAACAGTTTTAGTACTTAAATAAAAAAGCACCTATCCAGGCATGTCTAAGGGTCAGCTCCCGGTGTTTTCTCCTGTCTACCTGGTGAATCTGAGCATCCTAGGGCAATGTAGCAATTGCCTCGTACACAGACGACTCTCTCCTCCTACCACCCAACACTACAACCTGTGAGAGATGCACTTACATTAGCCAAACTGGAAGCCAAGCTCCCTTCAGCCAAGACTGGACTAGTCAGTCAAGAGGAGAAGGTAAACACCTGTACAACACCACACACTCAGCACACAGTCCTTCAAAACCTACACCACCAAAACCCACACATAGTAACACAAAACACACACTTATATTCACGGAGGCTCTTAATAAAAATCTGCCTAAGCAACAGAGACTTCTGAAGCTGAAATGCAAGAAACCACCACCCCCAGCACAACCCAAGTGACACACAGCTCACAAAACCAGTGTGCCACTCAACCTCAACCCCTAAAGCAAAACAACAAGGGTTCATAGGTAGGTACTAGGCTATCTATCTGCCTGAGGGCATTTATAAGCCTAGCCAGAGTGTGTCAGCTTTCACCTCCCCATTGATTAATCAACTGAGCCTCTGTCAAGAAGAGCCAATGAAGTGATCCCAGGGCCTCTGTCAAGAACAGCCAATGAAGTGATCCCAGGGGTATATTTTCGGTTACCCATCCACTCGTCAAGGTTTCTCTTGAAGAGTGTTAGTGAGGGGCTCTGCCTAATGTAGTTAGGAATTTTGTTCCAAAGCATGGGGAGTCTCTGTGACAGGAATCTATCCCTCCAGCATGTTCTGTTTATTGTTCTGGCGAGGTTTAGCTCACTAGAACGAGTGGCTCGCAGTGACTTGGATTTCTTTAGGTGGAGCATGTCCCTCAATTCTGAGTTGGACATGGCTTTGTAAGTCAGGCAGAGATCACCTCTGAGTAAGCGATATGCAAGCAATATGCAACTGAGTACAGCTGAAGTTTTTCCAGTCGGGCTGCATAGGACATATGTTTGAGGCCAGTAATCCTCTTGGTGAGGTACTTTTGTGGTCTTTCCAGCTGTTGGAAGTGTCTTGTGAGGTACATCCCAAATGGGGCATTGTACTCTATGACGGGTCTGATGAGAGACGAGTAGAGGGGCACTATAACCTCATTATTTCTTGATGCGAACCCTTTAGTAATTAGATGGGTTACATAGAAGGATTTCCTAACTACTTTGGCAATATGATTGTCAAAGGAGAGATTACTATCTACATGGGTCCCCATATCTCTTATTACCTCTTCTGTATTAAGGGGGCTGCCACATATGTGGTAATTCATGGCTGTTTTGTTTTTCCCAAACGAGATGACTATGCATTTTTTGGCATTTAGCTTGAGACCATGACTTTGACACTAAGTGTCCGTCTCAGTAAGGCCCTTTTGGAGAATGTCCGTGTCAGCTGGAGAGTCAATTATGGCTCCCAGTTTGCAGTCATCAGCGAACTTGGTTAGCCATAGTCCTCCTGTGTTTGCCTGTACTTTTGAGACGTATATGCCGAACAGTAGGGGTCCCAGTACCGAGCCTTGTGGGATACCACTTGTGACTGGTTTAGAGTCGGACCTGGAGCCCGCTATTCTTACCGTGTGAGTTCTGTCTGTAAGCCAGTTGGCAACCCATCTCATGACGTAGGGGTTTATGTTCAGGCTGGTGCGTTTTTCTATAATTCCAGAGTGGGGAATTGTGTCAAAAGCCTTAGCAAGGTCAAGGTAGGCTGTGTGAACTACCTTCCTCTCATCTATGGCCTTCGTGACTGTCTCAAAGAAGTCAACCAGGTTTAGTAGGCATGATCTGCCCTTAAAGCTGAGCAGGGTCGGGTCAAGTGTTTGGAGTTTCCCAATGTCTTTGTTAATGAGTTCCATGATGATGCGCTCCATAGCCTTGCAGACCAGGTTAGTCAGGCTTATGGGGAGATAGTTACAGGGTCAGTTGTGGCCCCTCCTTTGTGGAGCGGAATAACCGTTGCTGTGCGCCATTCTATGGGCACGTAGCCTGTGGAGAGGCTGAGGTTGAACAGTGTGTTTAGGTGGGGGGGTTAGTTTGTTCTGTAGTTCATGCAAAATGCAGCCTGGGACACCATCTGGCCCCACTGACGCTGTGCTTTTGGCTTTTGAACGGGCTGTTTTCACCTGTGCATCTGTGATTTCCGGGACACTACACTTTTCCGGTATTGTTGTGGGCCCTTTTGGGGGTGAGAGGGGGGTGAAGTTTGCACTGAATCTATCTGCCAGGATGTTGGCAATATCAGTGGGTTCAGTATATTTTGTGCTATTTTGCACTAGCTCAGAGCACATCTGCGAGTTGCCACTTAGATTCTTGACATAGCTAAAGAAAGCTTTGTGGTTATCTTTTGAATCTTTGGCTATTTTTCTTTCGAAGTTAGCCTTGGAGGATTTTATGAGGAACCTTAGTTTTTTACTGATACTGATCAGGGATGTCTTTCCTTCTTGGGATTTGCTTTTTTTCTGAACTAGTTTCCTCCTTCTGTTGTATAGCCTGTTTATGGCAGGGGTCCACCAAACTGGTTTCCTTCCCTTAGGGGAGGGAGTCTTGGTTTTGCTAGGGATGGCACGATCCATGCATCCTTGTAGGTGCTCATAGAGTGCATTTGTAAAGGTTCCTGCATCTTGGACACTGTTATCCTTTAACGTGGGGGCTGTGAAACTTACCACCTCTGTCTTAAGTAAGGTGATACTTGCTATAGAAACATTTTTCACTGTGGTTTCCTTGGTTGGAGGTGGTGGTGTGGACATCCAGAGTCATTAGTTTATGGTCTGATCTAACCAGTGACTGGTTGACCTCCGGTGTGGAACACCTGTCGCCCATGTTGGTGATGACCAGGTCCAATATGTTTTCACCTCTGGTAGGGGAGTTTACCAGCTGATCCAGGGCATTTGAGTTGATAAATTCCAGGAAGCGCTGGACCTGGGAGTTTGTACTTGAGTAGTTTTCCCAGTTAACGGTAGGGTAATTGAAATCACCCAATATCAAGGTGTTCGGTAGGACCTTCATGTTTTCCAGTGTCTCCAAAAAGGCGGAGTGGTGGTCCTGGGTCATGGAGGGTGATCTGTAGAAGGCCACAATTTGCATTGTAGATTTGCCTGATGTTAGTTGCACATGGATGATCTCGGAGGTATCATGCTGCGCCACTAACCTGGAGGTGTAGGTATCCTTGATGAATATGGATACACCCCCCTCCTTTTGTGTTTCGGTCCATGTTCTGTGGCCAAAATGTGTGGTATGAGTTGTAGCCCGGTAGTACTGGAGTGCTCTGTGGAGCCTTGAACGAGGTTTCAGTTACTGCACAGATGTCGACGTTCTCCATACTGAGGAGTGCTTCGAGCATGTGCATTTTGAGATTTAAACTCCTGGCGTTGAGTAGCATAACTTTTAGTTATGTACTCACCATAACTTCAGATGTTTGGGATCCATCTCGCCTACATTCTGACTGATGGGTTCGGAGCCGATCCCTCGGCTCCGACTCGGCACGCTTATGCCAAAGAGCGAAGTCTCTTATTGGCTGAGCTTACTATATCCCAGGATGCACCACTACCAGTCCCTCAGATCTAGTTTGTCCGCATACATGCACACACGCACGCACTGCTTATATAACATCGCCAGATGAAACAAGATAAAAACAGTAGAACTCAAACCGTTCAATCTCTTCTGATCTCCAAGGCACGGGGAAGGAGGGTGGGTATTAGGAATGTAGGCGAGATGGATCCCAAACATCTGAAGTTATGGTGAGTACATAACTAAAAGATGTTATGTGATCCTATCTCGCCTACATTCTGACTGATGGGACAGCGTCCCTAGCACCTGAATCCTGGGTGGCTCACTGGAAAACACTCCTGAGTACCGTGGAACCAAATGATGCTCGCCCTTTAGATGCCACATCCAATTTATAGTGGGAAAAGAAAGTGTGCGGGTTGGACCAAGTAGCCGCAGCACAAATCTCAGAAATAGCGAGCTTGGAATGAAATGCAATAGAGGTAGCCATAGCTCTAGTAGAGTGAGCTTTGACAGATGTTGTAAGTTGCTTATTTGAAGAGGAATAAGCCTGAGTTATGCAATCTCTAATCCATTTGGCAATAGTAGCTTTAGTGATGGTTTTACCCAGTTTATTATCTGAAAAGGACACAAACAATTGGTCTGTTTTTCGAATTTGTTGAGTCCTGTCTAGATAGAAGCGCAATTGCCTGTGAACATCCAACTTATGCAAGGTGTATTCCGCTTTGTTTGAAAATTTTGGAAAGAAAACTGGTAGCTCTAGAGATTGTTGGAGACAGAGATTAGAACAAACTTTTGGAACAAAAGATGGATTAGGCCTAAGTGATACTCTATCCTTGTGAAAAATCAAGTACGGTGGTTTGATAGATAGGGCTTGAAGTTCTGAAACTCTTCTTGCAGAGGTAATTGCAATTAAGAAGGCAGTTTTCCAAGACAGATATTTCAACTCACATGTAGCAGCCGGTTCAAAGGGAGAAGATGTTAAGGCACGAAGTACCAAATCAAGATCCCACGGAGGCGCAGGATGAAAAACTGCGAGTCTTAAAAGCACAGCACCTTTTATGAAAGTTTTACATAATCTGCTACTCATCAACGGTGGGTCTATGGATTCGTGAAATTTGGAGATAGCTGCTAGTTGGACTTTAATAGTAGAGACTGAAGATCCTTGATTAAACAAGGATGTTAAAAATTTCAAGACCTCTGGTATCGGGGCGTAATAGGGTCTAAGCCTCTGAGTTGAGCCCAGATAGCAAACCTCTTCCACTTACTGTGATACAATTTCTTAGTGGTGGGTTTGTGGGCTGAAGATAAAATGTGAATAACTTCCGGGTCCAATGTGTGATTTCTGACTAAAGTCGGAAGTGGAGGAGCCAAGCTGTTAATTTCAAAGTGTGAAGGGACTGGTGCTGTTGTCCCGACTGATGAACCAGAAGGTCCGGAGTTAGATCCAAAAACCAAGGACCGTCCCGAGTATATTTCTGTAGGTAGGGGAACCATACCTGACGAGGCCAGTACGGAGCAATTAGAATCATTGTGGACCCCAATTGGAAAGCTTTCTGGATGACTTTGGGGAGGAGTGGAACCGGAGGGAAAGCATAAAGCAGTCCTATTGGCCAAGGTTGGACTAGAACATCCGTAGCTGCCTCCCCTTGACGCGGGGTCAAGGAAAAGAACCTTTTGCACTTCGTGTTTTGTGGTGTTGCAAACAGGTCGCAGCACGGAATCCCCATCTTTGAAAATCTGAGCTGCTACTGTTTCGTTCAGGGACCACTCGTGAGGAGAGAGAATAGTCCTGCTCAGTCTGTCTGCCAATACATTGGATTTTCCTGGAATGTGGGTCGCTACCAGGAAGCGGTTGGTAGCCACTGCCCATTCCCACACCCTCATGGCCTCTCTGCAAAGGGGTAAGATCTGGTCCCTCCTTGTTTGTTTAGATACCAGACCACCGACATGTTGTCTGTGTGGATAGCGATAATGCCTTGAGGGAGAAACTTGTGGAGGGCTTGTAGGGACAGAAGTACAGCCCTCATTTCCAACACATTGATATGGAGAAATGTTTCGTTTGGAAGCCAAGAACCCTGAACTGACCTGCCCAGACAATGCCCCCCCCACCCCGTCTGGGAGGCATCCGTTGTCAAGGTGGCTACCGGAGGGGGTATAACAAAAGGTCTTCCCTGATTCAGATTGGATGACAGAAGCCACCAGCGGAGGTCCCGTTTGCACGTTTCTGTAATCAGTATGTGATGATTGAGGGGGAGATCCTGAAAAGACCATTGTGTCGATGACAGCCACTGAAGAATCCTCATGTGCAATCTTGCCAGAGGAACTAGGAGAACCGTGGCAGACATTGAACCTAAAAGTTGCAGGACCATCCTGGCTGGGGCTTTGGATCTTAGAAGCAGGGCTCGGGCTTGACCTTGTAATGTTTGTATCCTTTCGGTAGGAAGGAAGATTCGCATTAATTTTGAGTCTATCTCTGCTCCTATGAATCTTATGCGCTGAGAAGGCAGCAAGACAGACTTTGACCAGTTGAATGTAATTCCCAGGAAGCACCCAGGAGATGGTGGCTTGTAGGTTTTCTAGTAGTAGATGCCTGGTGGTGGCAGTCAGGAGCCAGTCGTCCAGATAGGGAAACACTTGGAATCCGAGACTCCTCAGGTGAGCAGTCACTACTGCCAAACACTTGGTGAACACCCTGGGCGCTGTGGTGAGACCAAAGGGCAGTGCACAAAATTGGAAATGACTGTCTCCCAGGCTGAAGCGCAGATACCTCCTGGACGCCTGATGTATCGGTATGTGATAATAGGCGTCCTTGAGATCTATGGAGCACATCCAAACATCTTTCTCCAATAATGGGAGAATGGATTGTAAAGTGACCATTCGGAATTTGGACTTCATGACGGACTGGTTTAGTTTGCTGAGATCCAAAATGGGTCTCGGGTCCCCTGTCTTTTTTGGCACTAAAAAGAACCTTGAGTAATTTCCGGATCCGATCTGGTCTGTGGGGACCGGTTGGATGACTCCTTTTTCTAGCAGCTTTGAAGCTTCTACGGCTGCAATTTCCCTTTGACTGGGTGGTGGGTCCGGGATTTTTTTGGACGGTGGGGGTGAGTGTGTGAAGGGAATGGTGTAACCTCCGGCAATAATCCGAAGCACCCATCTGTCCTGAGTAATAGACTCCCAGGCTTTTAGGTGCTTGGCAAAACGGCACCCGACTGGCTCCGGAGCAGCACAGCCGGGCAATCCCTCATAAAGTGTGGGAGGCTGAAGAGCCACGAAAGGACTCGCGGTCTCCAGTGTTGCGGGGGCCTCTGCCGCCTCTGGGATGGCGTCTCCCAGAAAAATTTCCCCGTCCTCTGCCTCTGGAAGGGGAATCTTCCTGCTGTTGGGGAAAGAATTTCTGTGATTTGCGGAACCACATTTTCCCTCCTCTTTTAGCCTTGGGATAAGGCTGAAAGGGAGTGGAATAACGTGCTCCTACGGCAGATAAAGTCTTTCCCTCCTGCTCACAGCGGGTAAGAGTGTCTTTACCTTGGGTCCAAACAAAGAGGACCCATCAAAGGGAGCGTCGGCAAAGGAAGACTTGAAAGCCTCCGCGAAATGACACAAACGGAGCCAGGCTCGTCTCCGTAGAGCCACGCCTGTGCCTGCTGCTCTGCCCGCCTTCGCCGCATATGAAATGAGCCTCATGGATGAGTTAGAAATCGAGTTAAGGATAGCCAACTGAGAGCTAACCGACTGGGCTAGCTGCTCAGGTAGGTTACCTGAGAGGGAGTCTGAGAGCTCCTTGACCAGATCCCTCTGTAGTCTGGTGAAATGTGCCAAATAATTCAGGGACCTCAGAGTAAAGGCCGCTGAAGTCAGGGTGCGCTTCCTGCACGGTCCATGCTCCTAGACTCCTTATTAGGAGGATGGACGGACGTTGAAGCCTCTGCCACGTCCTGCTGGGTAGCAGATGCCACCACCATGGCATCTACAGCCACGCCTTTAGTTAAGAACTCCTTCTCCGGTGGGGCAGACAAAAATTTGTTAGGGCGAGAAGGCACTGGTTCCACAGTATCTGGATGTTCCCACGCCCTCCGACAAACCAAATCCAGGAGCTCGTCGAAGGGCGGAGACACCCAGGAGGTGGAGGGCTGAGCCCCGAAGGCCTTGAGAAACACCGACTCATCAGCGGAGGGGGGTTTGGAATTCCAGCCGCCTCGTTGCTTAAGGATCTCTAGAATGTCTGCAAATGAGACATCATCCGAGGACGACTTTGGGGACCCCTCCGCATCATCAAGATCAGTGTCCGATGTAAGAGACTCGGGGGAGTCCACGTGATTCCTCTTGCATGATCTCTTCCTTGGGGGCTCCTCCGAAGACAACTCCGAAGAACCCTCAGGAGGAGGGGAACCCCCCGTGGGGGTAACCTCAGGCCCCGGGGCTCCGCTGCCTAGAGACAGGGGAACTGCCAAAGACCCAGTCTCCATGCCCAGGGAAGGTGCCGATAAAGCCGTAGAGATGGCCGAAGAAGACTTGGCCAAGGCACTCCTCATAGCTCTGAAAGCCGGACCCCCAGAATCCTGGGAGGGTCCGGTCCCCGGAGCCATGATAGCAGACGGAAGTCCCGCGGCCGAAGCACCGAGAGGGAGGCTCGGGACCGACAGCATTGGTCCCAAACGTCACCCCGGGTCCAGCCGAAGAAGTCCGTGCTAAACTCGGACCAGAAGGCCGGGGTTGGAGTAAGGGTCGGAGCCGACCCCATGATCTCTACTGGCTCCATCAGCACCTGCTCCGACGGAGCCGAAGCAGTCGGAGGAGGAATGGCAATGGAGTGGGCTATCGGCTCCGAAGCCAATTGGGTCGGAGCCGAAACAAATTTTTGAAAGACTGGGGACTGGAACAGTCTTTGGAGCACCCTGTCTATGTCCGCATCTGACATCCTCGATGACCTGGAAGAGACCGAACGGGTCCGAGTAGGTCTCTCCAACGGCTCCAAGGGACTAGGGGACCGGCTCCGAGGCGACTCGATAACTATCGGCGCCGAAGGAGTGTCCAAACCAATTTCCATCGGTGCCGAAGAGGACTTCGGCGCCGAGGAGGAAGTGTCTGAGCGGACAACCTTCATCGGCTCCGAGATCAGTGGAGCCGATGAAGGTGACCCGCCTCTCGATGCCCCAGCCGTCGGCTCCAAACCCAGAGGAGTCGAGACTGGAGGCATCGAGGCAGACCGTTCCACCCTCGGCTCCGAAGTCCGTGGAGCCGAAGGAGAAGCCTGCCTATGTCTTTTGGCGGTCGGGTCCGACGGACTGGTCGGAGCCGACGCCCTTTTCTTTTTAGCAGGAGAAGGAGAGGACGCTAATGCTTCTTCAAAAGAGGGTTTTATGAGGCCTTTCAAAATAAGTTTATTTTTCCTCTCTTGGAAGACCCTCGAGGAAAACGCGTGACACACACTGCAGGACTCCTGCAAATGTTTGGCGCCCAAACAATATACACAGAGAGAGTGGTCATCTGTGATTGACATTTTAAAATTGCACTTAGTGCACTTCTTAAAGCCCGAAGGCCTAGGAGCCTGAGACATTATAGCAACAAATTTAGTAACTCTATCACAGAAAAACACACTTTTTTTTTTTTTTTTTTTTTTTTAAAATGACTGTCACTACAATGATTAGCTTACGGTTGCCGATTAAGATTGACAGTCCGACAACTACAGAAAAAATAACTAAAGGGGATCCCAGAACCCCTAAGGATTTGAAAAATAACTGACTGACAGGGAAAGGCCCTTCAATTCAAAGGGGCCTCTAGTCAGAACCAACACACAATCACACACAAATTTTCCACAAAAATACCAGTCACACACAAAAAGTATGGTATAGCTGTTAAAACAGCTTTTTTGTTATAGAATTAGAAAATTCCTGACAGAAAAAGTTAGTGAAAAACACTACTTAGCTCAGCCAGCTCGAGACCACGTCTTTGCTAGTTAGCGGCAAACGAGATCGGGGGGACTGGTAGTGGTGCATCCTGGGATATAGTAAGCTCAGCCAATAAGAGACTTCGCTCTTTGGCATAAGCGTGCCGAGTCGGAGCCGAGGGATCGGCTCCGAACCCATCAGTCAGAATGTAGGCGAGATAGGATCACATAACATCCCACATTTTTATTTGTGCTGTTTATGGAAGTAGGTTTGACTTTTGAGCCTTGCCTAAAAAAGGCATTATGTGGGCAGCAAGAGCCTTGGCCAGTATTCGAAAGCCTAGTGGTGACAGGTGCAAGCAGTATCTTGCAAAGCAACGAGGCTTGTCAAGCATGTCGTCCCAGGTTGACAGACACTGGATCCCCTTTGAATGACACCAGAAGCTTAGCCAGTTGTTGAAATTGACCATTGTTTTCTTTATACTGCGGTATCATTCTTGATGAAGGAAGAATGCTACTCAGGGTCAGGGTCATACCCGCCTGGGCTACATGATCAGAGAGCTCTTCCGGGTCTCTTTTCATGTAGTTCAGGGAGGTATGTCTCAGGTCATTCACTCCAACATGAACATTGACAAAGTCATATTTGTACTTGTTCTGGAGTGACTTGAGTGCTTGTGTTATGTGGCAGATTCTGGCTCCCGCCAGGCAGCTAACAGTAACCTTCTCCTTGTCCTTGTCCAGCCTAGTGATTGGGACATCAGTGTGCCTGACTATAGAGTCGCCTATTACTAGTGTGTTAGGTATGTTATTTCGCCTTAACGGCTGTGATTGTGCGGCACACTGATTTTGTGTTTTATGTACTGTCTGGTTTGTGACAGGAGGTGCAGTTTTTTTGGGTATCTGCTTTGGAGGTCTGTGATGCTTTTGCAGGTTTCCTCCGAGTATGATTTTATGCATTTATGTGTATTTTTTGCCAGTGCTGGTTTAGTATGTCTATGTGAGGCTGGAGGTGTGGTGCAAGTGTTAACCTTCTCCTCATGACTGCCTGTTCCAGTCTTGGGTGGAGAGAGCTTAGCATCCAATTTATCCATATAATTGCATCTCTCGCTTATGTTAATGTTTTGTGGTAGGAGGAGAGGGTTGTCTGTGTACCTGAGGCAGTTGTAACATTGCCTCAGGCTACCCAGGTTCACCAGCTGGACTGGAGAGTATACCTGAAATTGCCCTTTGGTCATGCTTGAATAGTAGGGTGAGCTGCTTAGTCTCTTGGTTGGTGAGGGGTGAAAAATGAGCCTTGCCCAGCTGGGCAATCAAGTGTCAGGGTATATTAGTGCTTGCTGTTGGGTCTGAGCAAGTGTTGGACTGTAGGATGCTTTTTAAGTGCTTAGGTTGAGAGTTAGACTACTTTCAACGGAAAAACTGATGAGGAGACTTGGTGGAACCAGGATAAATTTACCCTAGCTAACCGTAACTGCCCGGATGTGCAAAACCGTGCAGGCGTGGTTTTTACAGCAGGGAAATGAAAGAGAGAGAAATTAGCCCAAAATGGCCTATAAACTACTAACTTCTGGGCTGGAACCACTCCTCCAGGGACAGATGGCTGCTCAAAGCTCCCTCTCTCACAGGTGAACAGATAAACTCCCTCTATCCAAGTAAGGTATGGGCAACTCAGAAAACTGTAACACAGCCTTGAATTCAGCACTAGCCTGAAAACTGGACTATACTAGCTTAGAAAGTGGGAAACAAGGAATTTTTTTTTTTAAAAGATAAGGCAAAAACAGTAAAAAATACACTTAAAACAGCTTTAGATGACTACAAGCAATCAGAAAAGGCTTTTAAACAAATTACCAATTAACCAGTAAACAAATCTCAAAACAGAGCATAGTTCCTGTAGTCTTCAATCAGACAAGTTATAACTGCACACTCCTGCCACTGGGGTGCAGGGGAACCTTCTCCAAAAAAGGCCTGGATTAGTGCTCAAGTTATACAAACGAATCTAGATTCAGCAGGCCTGGATCTAGTCTATGCTACAGCAAACAAGGCACACCAAATTCAGTAAGAAACAGTTCAAACATGCAGGCACTATAAGCATTTAACCAGAAATTTCCAGCTCAGAAGGGCAGAGTACAGCCTCTCCTCCCACAAGAGTGCAGACCACAAACCTTATTAATGTAAAATAACTGGCCTGAAGCCCAAGTGCTTAAACCAGAACTAATGCACTTTTAGAATAACAGACACTGAGTCCTCAATCAGCAGTTCCCAACTTAGAATGATGTAAGCTACCTGTCCTGCCACAACAGTGCAGACCACAAACCTTCTTATTGTAAAACAACTGGTCTAAAGCCCAAGTGATTAAACCAAAAGGCTTAGAATGATAGTTACACCAAGCAGTAATAAATACAAATGAGTACTTTTAAGATGACGCAAAAGCAAAATAAAGTAATAAAGTGGGAAGAAACACAAATACAGTAAAAGCAGATGAAAAAAGTGCAATTTTTTTTCCTTTCATACCCAATACACTAGTCATAGGTGACTATAGTCAGGCACATTGATGTCCCACTCACCATGCTTAACAAGGAGAAAGTTACAGTCAAGCTGCCTGTAGGGTGCCAGGATCTGCCACAATGCACACACTCAGGTTACTCCATAACAAGTACAAATATGACTCTGTCATTGTCCATGTTGGAGTGAATGACCTGAGATGTACCTCCCTGGACTACATGAAAAGAGACATGGAGGAGCTCTCTGATCTTGTAGCCCAGGCAGGTATGACCCTAGCCCTGAGTAGCATCCTGACATCGCCCAGAATGATACCACAGTAGAAGGACAAAATGATTGACCAACAATTGGTTGAGCTTCTGGTGTCATTCTAAGGGGATCAGGTATCTGTCTGCCTCGGATGACATGATCGACAGACTACGATGCTTTGCCAGAGATGGCATGCACCTGTCACCCCTGGGATTCCGCATACTGGCTAAGGCTCTTCCACCTCTATAGTGCCTTTTTTTAGGCAAGGTTCAAATGACAAAATCACCACTGTAACAGGTACAAGGAAGCAAAATCTGAGGGTAATGTTACTCAATGCTAGAAGTCTAAACCTCAATATGCACTCACTCGAGGAACTCTTTAAAATGGAGAATATCAACATCTGTGCAGTGACAGAGACCTGGTTCAAAGCTCCAGAGAGCACCCCTGCACTACCAGGCTATAATTCATACCACACCTTTTGGCCACTTAACCTGGACCGAAACATTAAAGGCGGAGGCGTGTCCATCTTCATTAAGGATATCCATACCTCCAGGCTAGTTGCCCAATATAATGCATCAGAAATTCTCCAAGTGTAACTAACACTGGGCAAGACTGCAATCCAGACCGTAGCTTGCTACAGATCCCTCACCACGCCCCAAGATTCCCACGCCACTTTTCTCAGTATACTGGAAAATATTAAGGTACAACCCAATACCCTAATATATTGGGTGACCAACTACCCCGCCATTAACTGGAAAAACTACTCGTATCAATATATTTGCTCAACGTTTTTTAGAATTCATAAACTCCAATGCCTTGGATGAACCTATCCATACCCACACCAGGGGCAGCAATATCCTAGACTTGGTCATTACCAACATGGGCGACTGATGCTCCACACCAGAAGTCAACTCCTTGTTGGTCAGATCCGACCAAAACTAATCACCCTAGACATCCACATCCCGTTCCCACCCCCCATTACGGAAACCACCGTAAAAAACTTCTCCAAAGCCAACTTCATGCTTCTTAAGATACAAGTGGCAAACTTCATGACGCCGATGCAGACGTAAAATAAAAGTTCGACTGCTGAATCTTACACCAATGCATTGTATGAACACACACACACAAGTGCATGGATTGTGCCATCTCAAATAGAATCAAAATGCTCTCCTCCAAAAAAAGGAAGCCAATCTGGTAGTCCCCTGCCATAAACAAACTCTAAAACAGAAGGAAGAAAATGCTGCAAAAAAGAGCAAAATCCCATGATTGTAAAAACTCCCTTGACAGCCTCAGTAAGAAGCTGAGATCCCTCATAAAATCCTCCAAAGCTAGTTACGAAAACAAAATCGCCACAGATTCTAAAGACAACTACAAGGCATTCTATAGTTATGTCAAGAATTTCAATGGCAACACGCAGATCTGCTCTGAGTTACAGCACAATGGCACTAAATATACAGAACCAACTGATATTGCCAACATCCTAGCAGATAGGTTCAGTGCTAACTTTACCCTTCTCTCACCCCCCTAAAAGGCCCATCTCAATACTGGAAGAATGCAAAGTCCCTGTAATCACGGCTGCACAGGTAAAACCCCCCACTCTCCAAAGCCAAGAATACAGCATCCATGGGACCAGACAACATCCCAGGCTGTGTTCTGCGCAAACAACAAAACGAACTGGCACCCCACCCAAGTACCATGTTCAATCATAGCCTCACTTCAGGCTTTGTGCCTACTGAATGGCACACAGCTACAGTTATCCCACTCCACAAGGGGGGAGCCACCACGGACGCCGGGAACTACAGCCCATTAACCTGACGAGCCTGATCTGCAAGGCCATGAAATGTATCATCATGGAACTTATAAACAAAGACATAGGTAACCTCCCAACTCTTGATCCCACCCAGTTTGGGTTTGTGAAAGGTAGATCATGTCTCCTAAACCTGATTGACTTCTTTGAAGCAGTCAACAAAGCCGTAGATGAGGGTAAGGTGGTTCACACAGCCTATCTAGACCTCGCAAAGGCCTTAAACACCATCCCCCACTCTGGAATCATAGATAAGCTCACTAAACTAGGCATAAACCCCTATATGTCACTCGATGGGGTGCCAACTGGCTCACTGATAGAACTCACACCGTGAAACGTAGCCGACTCCAAATCCAACTCCAGACTAATGACAAGTGGAGTACCACAGGGTTCAGTCCTGGTTCCTCTCCTGTTTGGCATCTACTTCTCTGAAGTTCAGGCTAACACAGAGGGTCTATGGCTAACGAAGTTCGCAGACGACTGCAAACTAGGTGCCATTAGAGAATCCCCTAATGATGTGGACATTTTACAAAAGGACCTCCCTGAGACAGATGCCTGGTGTCAAAGCCATGGCCTCAAGCTCAATGCCAAAAAATGCATTGTCCCCTTTGGGAAAAACTCTGTGCCTGTGAACTACCACACAGGTGGTAGTCCACTTAACACCAAAAGTGTGATGAGAGACCTAGGGACACAGGTGGACAGTAGTCTCTCCTTTGATAATCACATCGTCACAGTAGTCAGGAAATCCTTCTATGTAGCACACCTCATCACAAAAGGTTTCTCATCCAGAAAAAAGGAGGTCATTGTTCCTCTCTACTCATCCCTCATCAGACCTACTACACAGTATAATGGCCCGTTTGGTATGTACCTCACAAGACATCTACAACAACTGGAAAGACCACAGAAATACCTCACAAAGAGGATCACCGGCCTCAGACAGATGCCCTACGCAGACCATCTTAAAAAACTCCAGCTTTACTCCGTCACATATCGCCTACTCAGAGGCGATCACTGCCTAACATACAAAGTTATGTCAAACCCAGAGCTGTTGGACATGTTACATCCCAATCCCTCAGAGCCACACACTCCAGGAATCTAAACCTTGTCACCACTATAAACCGAACATGTTGGAGGGATAGGTTCCTGTCCCAGAGACTTCTCACACTCTGGACTACCCCATTCATGTCAAAAAGAGCACCTCATTAGCCCTCTTTAAGAAAAATCTTGACGATTGGATGGGAAATAGGAAATTCATGCTGAGAATCACTTCTGTGGCTCTGCTCGACAGAGGCACAGGAAAATTAATTTTTTGGTTGGCAAAAGCCAGGTAATCTTTATGGCTAGGCTTATATAGGCCCTACGGCCATTAGCCTAGAGTCAGCAAGATTTATTTAGTTTTAACATTCTGTTTGCATAACTGTTATTTTAATTTTCATATGCATTATTTACCTCAACACGTTTAATGTATAATAGTACTGTTTTGATTTCTTCATTAAGTTATTTAATTACTGACTTTTACAATCTTGTGGTTGGTATTTACTATTTATTATATGAGGAAAGGGTATTTAGCACACTAGGTTGACAGTCTAGGACATCTACCGCCAGCAAAGCCAAACCACTTAAACGGTTTACCATTGTATGTCAGAATTGCATACCTTTTGAGAAATAAATTGCTGCTATTTGCCATTTTGTAACATATCAAATGGTATGACTGTCGAGATGAGCAGATCACAAAGGTCAACATTCGTTATTTTCTGTATTTTCCATATTATCTTCAAATGCTTACACAGCCCACAACCACCACGTGTGCAATCCTCAATACACCACCAGATTCACAAAATGTTGACCTCACATGCTCGAACAGCTTCCTCTGTTCATTTAAATGTATTCATGAAAATAAGGTACAGCATTACAAAATTTCAAGTACATGCATTTGTGCAAATATTTTTCGATGTTGTGCAATTCTGATATATGATAGTAAACCCACTTAAACACGTACTATACTAAAATATTCTTTTGTTTACAATTTATATTTAGCTAGAATTGCAGTAATACTACTGCATCAAGAACAAAGCTGTGTGAAACTACATAATTCTACCAGCCTTCCATGGGAATTTTGTGTGTGGGTGTAGGTGTGTATGTTTGTGTGTTTAAAAAGTATTTCCTTAAAAGGCAGCTGTCACGGATAACAGTGGAAGATACAGTCATTCAGAAAGAGTGATGAGAAAGGGGAAAGGGATGCTAGACAAAGCCTTTACTCCAAGTAGTGTAGTCTTAGTCTGGGTATGAATACTGAAAGCCCATACCCAGAAAGTAAGTACAACTTTCTTTTCTGCTCTTAAGCCCAGGTTGTATTTGGTGAACTGGTCATTAAATCAGATTTCTGTGCACTTTTATATACTTTAACCTGGTAGGTACCAGTGCAGTAACTTGAGGCACCATCTCTGAGGCAGTAGAATAGATCCAAGGACCATAGCACTTTGGCTTCACATACATAAGCAGTACAACAGTTGGCAGTGACGCCAGCCCGATCTGTCACAAGCTCCTTGTTTATTTTATGATTATTTTGCAAATACGCTGTTCATTTTGCTTGGAATGAACAGTTGTCAGGACAAACACTCAAGTTATATTTATTCATGGAATGTGCTGCAGAATATGATGACTTGTAACTGCTGTGAGACAAAAAAGGTAGATTTACCCTTGCTTTATGCCCCAGTGATTTCCATAAGATCTTTGTCAAAGAAGCTTCATCTAAAACCTGGTTAATAAAATGTTGTAGGTCGACAAAGTTTTGAAGAGCATCTGCAACAAGACCCTTTTCTGAGCACTGCAAAAAAAAAAACAAAAAAACATAAATGAATTTCCAAGCACAAATAACATAGACTGCATATTATTTATTATCCTAAAGACAATCATTCTCATATAATTTAACTATGTGCATGATGACTGTGTTTAATGCATCTTTATCAAGGCTGTTTTATAAATGCTGAGTCAATAGCACATTTATGAAGACACCAAGTCAAGAAAAAAAATACAGAGCACAGCCTAATCAAATGTAAAACAATACTTAAAATATTGGAGTACATAGAAAATCCATCTGAAAGAGTTGGCAAGTACTTCTGAATGGTGTATGCAGAATAGAAGACATAGGAGGAAAGGAGGTAGGCAGACATGAGAAAGCAGGAATGCCTAACATTGCAAGAAAGACTTTTGATATTTAGATATATAAAAAGAGTGAAAGAAAGGAAAACAGATGCTGAAAAGAATACCATGGTAGCCAGAGCTACCATCATTGTATAGCTACTATCTTAAGCTATTGTAGCATTGTAGGATTATAGGAGATTACTACGCTACAGACCCGGAGGTCATTTTAACCTTAGCTGTCTCAACCCAATGTAATACCTTAGAGTTATTAGTCAATACCCAAGATTGCATTTAGTGATGACTGCCCATGTCCAGGAGAGTTGTGGGCACTATCCCTGGTAAGAATTTACGGTGCCCCATCCACTCATCCAGGTCCCTCTTGAACAGAGTCATAGAGGTGACCTTTTTCACATAAATTGGTCGCCTGTTCCAAAGATGTGGCAGTCACTGGTAGATAAATCTGTCCCTCCAGCATGTCCTATTTAAGTCACAGGCCATAGTTAAGTCCTTGAAATGGGTAACCCTAGACCCATTTGATTTACGGATTAGGTTTAGATCTTGGGTTGTTCTGTAGGCCAGGCATAAGTCTCCCCTAAGAAGTCTATAAGATATGGAGTATAGTGACAGGGATTTTGGTCAGTCCATGTAAGGTACATGCTGGAGGCCCTTGAAATTCTTTGTTAGAAACCTCTGAGGTCTCTCTAACTGCTGTAGTTGCTTAGTATGGTGCGTACCAAATGGAGCGTTATACTTAATTATGGGCCAGATAAGTACTGCATATGGGGGGGGGGGGATTATAACTTCTTTTGCTCTTGAGGCGATGCCTTTACTAATCAAGTGAGCTACATGTAAAGCTTTCCTTACAATGGTAGACACTTGGTCGTTAAAGTTAAGGTTGCGGTCAATCTGTGATCCCAGGTCACTTACCACTTCATGGGCACTTAGGGTACTGTTATTAATCTGATAGTGTGAAGGGATATTGTTTGTGCCGAAGGAAATGATGATGCATTTCTTTGCCTTCAGTTTGAGACCATGACTAATACACCAATTGCTGGTCTGAGTGAGACCATCCTGGAGTATACTGACATCATTTGGGGATTCAATGATTGCACCTAGTTTGCAGTCATCTGCAAACTTGGTCAGCCACAACCCTTTGGTATATACTTCTCAGAATTTCAGGTCAAAACTAAACAGAAAGGGGCTCAGCACTGAACCCTGTGGCACCCTGATGGTAACAGGTCTCCTGGCTGATGTGGTGTCACCCACTTTGATAGTGTGTGTCTGGTTTGTGAGCCAGTTGGCAGTCCATCTTACAATGAAGGGGGGTTTATTTAGTTTGCTAAGTTTATCAATAATGCCTGAATGTGGGATTGTGTTGAAAGCCTTTGCCAAGTCGAGGTATGCTGTGTGCACAGATTTGCTCTCATCAATGGCCTTGGTCACATTTTCAAAGAAATCCACCAGATTTAACAGGCAGGATCTGCCCTTCACAAAATCAAATTGGTTAGGCTCCAGGGTTTGGAGCTCACCTATGTCTATTTATGAGGTCCATAATGATACGTTCCATGGCCTTACAGATGAGGCTGGTCAGACTTATGGGTCTTTAAATTCCCCGGATCTGTTGCTAGGCCACCTTTCTGGAGGGGAATAACTGTAGCTGTTCTCCATTCTGCAGGAACAAAGCCTGTGTTTAGGCTATGACTGAAAAGGGTACTTAGTGGTAATGCTAGCTTCATGCTTTAGCCTGTTTAAAGGACAGTCTGAGATATCATCTGGTCCTACAGAGGCCATGTTCTTTGCCTTGGACAGGGCTTTGAGGTCATCATCAGATTTGTAAGTGGGGGAGGCGGGAGTGTTTCTTGCAAGTTAGGAGAGGATAAGGGAGTGAAATTTTCGCCATACCTATTCACTAGCAGATTCGGTATCGCTGTGGGGTCAGTGTGTGTGATACCGTTGGCCACCAGTTCTGCACATGCTTGGGACCTACCCTTTAGGTTATGTACATAGCTGGAAAAGGCCTTATTGTTATTCTTGGAAGTACTTGCTAGGTTTCTCTCAAAGGAGCTCCTGGAAGATTGACAAGTTGTCTTATTTGCCTGTTCAGGCTGAGGAGGATGTTTTTCATTGTTGGGTCCTTGCCTTAGTTTTCTTGGACAGCAACCTTTTGCATTTATTGTAGAGTTTGTTGATGCCAGAAGTCCACCATGCCAGTTTGATTTTACTTGGGATTCTGGCTTTGATTCTATGTGGTACAGTCAAGTTTATACACTAATGCAAGTGACTGTACAGGGCTTTAGTGTAAACTTCTGCGTAGTTGCCACTTTCAGCTTAGGGTGGGGTTTGGAATGCATTTATACCTTCACCTAGGAGGGTATACCTTGCCTTGGTGAAGTTTTTAGTCTGATTTCACCCTTTGTGAGTTCTGGTGTAAGTGTCAGTTCAAAAGTGACTGATTTGTGGTCAGTTTTAACTAATGAGGGTCCAACAGTTGCAGCAGTGCACCTGTTTGACATGTTGATGAGGACCACATCTACAATGTTTGTCCCTCTTGTTGGGGTATGGACAATTTGCTCCAGGGAATTTGAATTCAGAAAGTCAAGGAACTTTTGTGCTAGTGAGTCTGGGCTAGAGTACGTCTCCCAGTTGATGGTGGGATAATTGAAATCCCCCATAACCAGTGTGTTTGGTAAAATATGGATTGTTTTCAGCTTAGTTAAGTAGGCTTTGTGGGTGCTGTGACTCGTGGAGGGGGATCTAAAACTGGCTACGACTTGAATGGGGGTCTTACCCAATGTAACCTGGACCTGCAGTAACTCCATGGAGTTGTCCAGTCTATCTAGATGTGTGGTGAATTTATCTCTAATATAGATTGAAACACCACATCCTTTGGATTTCACACACTCATTTTGCAGTCTAAAGGTGTGGAAGGCATTGTAGCCTTACAGGGCCAGGGTACTCTCTGAAGCCATAAACCAGGTTTCTATTCCTGCACAGACATCTACATCTTCTAGTGACAGAAGTGCTTCCAGGGAGAGCAGTTTTTGGTTTAAGTTCCTACCATTCAGCAGCATGACCCTTATTTTGTCCTGATTCGTTAATTTCATGTCGGTAATGTTGTTTTAGAGACCTTTCCATTTAAACAAGAAAAATATGATATTTAAAAGTGTTATTAGTTGGAAAGGAATATAAAGATCCATGGACTAAACTCACAAACAGCTACATGCAAGCAAAGCACAGAATGAATTCTATGGCAATAACATAGCGGAAATTATAGTCATGTACTCACCATAATACTGCATCTGTGTTGTCTGTTTTCATCCTTTCTTAACTGAAGGGTCTCGGATCTGAACTTGGATTCATACTCTTGACACTCAACTGCCTTTAAGCTCTGTAACTTGAGCTCCTTCCCTTACCCATAATCCTCCAACTACTCTAAGGTACATCAGATCGAGTTTGCCCTCAATTTAGTTAATCACAATACCAAAAAGGAAAAAGCAGCCAACAGTTATTTCTGAGTTAAGGAACACAGAAGGGGAAAAAGTGGGAAATAGGAAAGGAAGGTTCTGAAACCCATAAAGCAGAAACTAGTCAGGAATATCTCTTGGGTCATACAGGGTCCAGACATAAAAGGAAGGGGGAATGGTAGGTTGAAAATTGAGGAAGGATAAAGAGACAATGCAGATGGAGAATTATGATGAGTACATAACTAGAATATCTGAAGGTGTCTTTCATCTGTTCCTCAACTGATGGGACAGAGTCCTCAGCTACGGTAATATTGGGTGGCTCTCAAGGAAGGATATTCCAGAGTACTGCCGAGCCAAAAGCTGCTCTGTTTCTTGACAATGTATCCAGCTTGTAATGAGCTGTAAAGATATAAGCATTGGACCATGTAGCAGCTGCAGAGATGTCATCTATAGATGCTTTAGACCAAAATGCAGATGATGTGGCCATAGACCTGGTGGAGTGTGCTTCAGGATGTTTAGGTAATGACAAGCCTTTGTTCCTGTAAATAAAGGTAATGCAATCAGTGAGTCAAGTGACTAGAGTCACTTTTGTCACTGCAGTGCCTAATTTGACTTTAGAAAAGGATACAAACAGTTCTGCCGATTTCCTCAAGACTTTAGTCCTGTGGATGCAAAATCTGAGCTGTCTATGAGCAGCTAGTGGATGAAGCATGTATTCTCCCTTGTTTGAAAATTTTGGAAAGAAGGTTAGTAGATAAATTGACTGGTTTAGATCAACTTCTGACACCACCTTAGGTAGAAAGGAAGTGTTGGACCAAAATGAAACCCTGTCCTTGTGAAAAATCAGATAAGGTGGTTGAGAAGAAAGTGTTTGGAGTTCGGATACCTGTCTAGCTGAGGTATGGCAACTAGAAGGAGAGTTTTCTAAAACAAAATTTCAACTCTGTTTTTGCTGAGACTTTGAAGGGCTGAGTGAGGGCCTGAAAATTTTGTGTAATGTCCCACAGAAGTACAGAATCTTTAACTGAAGGGCAAAAGAGCAAGGTACCCTTTAGAAAGGCGTTGCACAATTTTAAGGATGCTAAAGATGAACGATCCATACCTAGGTGAAAATTTGAGATGGCAGCCAATTGCACCTTGACAGATGAATAGCTCCCTCGCTGAAAATCAAGTCTAACTGTCTCTAAAGGGTCCAAATAGAGAATCTTTTCCATTTACTTTTATAAAGTTTCCTAGTGAGGGCTTTTTGGGAAGACATAAGGATGCAGCAAACAGGGGATGAAAGCATGGAACTTCTAACCATCACTGGAAATGGAGGAACCATGTGGTCAATTTCAGGGTTAGTATGTTTTGTTGAAGCAGCTCAGATGGATGAGACAGAAGATCAGGAAGAGGATCCAACACTCATGAGGGTGAAGAATATGTGGAGGGGAACCATACTTGGAGAGGCAAGAATGGGACAATCAAGATCAACTTGCTCTTCTGTTGGTAAGCTTTCTGAAGAAAAGTGTATAATAGACCAGAGGGTCAATCGTGAACTACAGCATCTCTCAGTGACTCCCCCTCGGGGGGGGGGGGGGGATCAGGACAAAGTACCTATTACACTTGATGTTGAGGGAAGAGGCCTAGAGATTGCAGTATGGTTGATCCCACTGGTAAAAGATCATGTCTGCCACTGAATGGTTGAGTGACCACACCAGAGGGAGTAAAATGAATCTCCTTAGTTTGTCTGCTAGCATGTTGGTTTTCCCTGAAATATGCCTTGCCAAGAGGAAGTGGTCAGAAAAGCTTGCCCATTGCTAAACTTACACTGCCTACCTGCAAAGTGGGCAAAATCTGGTTCCCCCTTGTTTGCTGATGTACCACACTATTTAGACATTGTCCATCTAAATTGTAACATCTCTAGAGGGAGAACATCTTGAAACACCTGCAACGCATATAGGATGGCTCTCATTTCTAGGAACTCATGTGAAGACTGGTCTCCATCTGACACCATGTGCCTTGGACTGTCCTTCCAAGTAATGCCCCCCACCCTAGCTGGGAGGCATCAGTAGCTACTGTGGCCTTGGGGGAAAGAAGTATGAAGGGGCAGCTCTGGCAAATTTCCTATGCATGAATCAGCCATGCTAGGTGTTGTCTGCAATTATTTGTGATGTGAATGGGAGTCAACAAGGGTTGATATCTTATTGACCACTGTACAGTTAGGGTCCACTGTAGTGTTCTCATGTGAAAATGCACTAAAGGAACTAGAACTATGGAGACTGCCATCAAGCCTAACAGCTGCAGAACTAACATAGCTGGATGTAATGCCTGTTTCCATAAGGTCTCCAAATCTTGTTTGCAGTAAACTTGACACCTGTGATTAGGTATTTAGATGGGCTCCAATGAACTCCAGAATTTGCGATGGACAAAGTTGAAACTTGGAATGGTTTATGATGATGTCCAGCTGGGAATAGAGATGCAGCAAGTGATCTCTGGCTTGAATTAGTAAAGGCTTGGTGGAAGCAGATAGCAGCCAGTCTAAATATGGAAACACCTGGAATCCTTATAGTCTCAGGTGAGCTGCAACTACTGCCATAAACTTGAACACCTGAAGGGCTGTGGTGAGACCAAAGGCCAGTGCTCTGCCCTTGTGTTGGCTGGCTACCAGTCAAAAGCATAGGTATCTCCTGGAGTACCCGTGTATCTTGATATGATGGTACACATCCTGGAGATTTATAGAGCACATCCAATCATCCTTCCTTAAAAATAGGCAAGATGGATTCAACCATGACCATCTAGAACTTTGAGTATTTCACAAACTGACTGAGATCCAAAATTGGTCTGAGGTCTCTCTCTTTTTTTTGCCACCAAAAAGAATCTCAAATAAGTTCTGGATGATTGCTGGTCTGGTGGAACATGTTGGATAATTCTTTTTTCTAGCAGCTTCTTTTTTATTTCTATAGCTGGCTGCGGCATTCCTCTGACTGGGTGGGATGTCGAGAATTTCTCTGTTACATTTTGATGGAAAAAGGGAAAAGTGCAGTTGTGTACACTTACCAAAAATGTAGATGTTCGAGTGTATTCACTGTTGCAGTCCTAACAAATGGGTTATCCGGCTCCCGGTAGCCTTCGATCGGCCACAATACCAAAGATAAGTAAAAATTATGTCGGCCGCTGTCTGTTGTAAAGGACGTCAGGGCGTCAGATACAAAAGGAGGCAGCCGACATCACTTCTTCAGTCTTTCTTGCCAGAACAGTCAGAAGCCTCCAGAAAACAAGGCTTAAACCAAAAGCTATTTTGGCAAATAATACCAAATTTAGCCTGTACCTTAGGAAAAGAGAAACGTAGGAAGGAGGGAGGAAAACCAGGACTGCAACAGTGAATACACTCGAACATCTACATTAATGTAAGTGTACACAACTGCACTATGTTCATCGTGTTTCACTGTTGCAGTCCTAACAAATGGGTTGATTACCAAAGCCCAGAGAAGAGGGAGGAGGTACAAACACAATCAAGGATTGGAGAGAGAATGCCCTGCAGAACAGCAGTGGCAAACCCTGCCCTGGATCTAGAAAAAAAAAGGCAAATTATAATGCTTTGTAAAAGTGTGTACAGAAGACCATGTGGCAGCCTCCAAAATGTCTTTAGTAGGGACACCCCTTAAAAAGGCTGCAGAAGTGGAGGCTACTCTTGTAGAGTGGGTCCGTACCCCTTGAGGAATAACAGAAAGTAATGCAGTGTGCAATCCATTTAGAAATGGTTTGCTTAGAAACAGCTTTGCCCTGAACTCCAGGAGCAAAACTGACCAATAGCTGAGCTGATTTCCGAAGGTCCTTAGTCCTGTCCAGGTAAAACTTGAGCTGTCTGTGTACATCAAGTGAATACAAGATCCTTTCACCTGTATTCCGAGGATTAGGAAAGAAAGTAGGAAGGTGAATGGATTGATTAAGAGTTAGGCTTGAAACCACCTTAGGCATAAAAGAGGGATTAGTTCTCAGGGAGACATGATCTGCATGGAAGATGAGAAAAGGCTTCACAGCCATCAAAGCCTGCAGCTCTGAAACCCTCCTTGCTGAAGTTATAGCCAAGAGAAAGGTCGTTTTCCAAGAGAGAAAATTTAATCTGCAGTGGCAGCTGGCTCAAAAGGAGGAATAGTGAGTTTCTCCAAAACAAAATCTCCAAAACCTCTGAGAAACATTTTCGTCAGGGGATGAAAGAAAATGGGTTGTTCAAAAGAACAATGAACAGACATGGCTGAAGCATGGATCTTGATAGAGGAAAAAAGTCCACCTTGAAGCAAATCAGCCAATTATTCCAAGATCAGAGGAAGAGTAGGCTGAGAAGAAGATTCCCCTCTAGCTTTCATCCAATGGAGAGAATCTTTCCCATTTTCCAGCGTAGGACTTCCTAGTGCTAGGCCTCCTGGCCTCATGAAGTATGTCAACCACCTGCTGGGAAAGGGAAGAAGAAGATTGATTCATACAATAAGCCATGCTGCCAAATGGAGAGACTGAAGATGTGGATGCAGAATTTTTTCCCCTTCCTGAACCAAAAGATCTGGTTTCAGAGGAAGATGCCAAGGAGGAAATTGGGAGAGACTGTGAAGCTGTGGATACCAATGTTGCCTGGGGCAGTCTGGAGCTACTGAGAATGATCCTTGGTCTTTCGTCCCTGATCTTCAACAAAACTCTGGGAAGAAGAGGAAGAGGAGGGAAGGCATAAACAAAGTAGAATCCAAGGGAAAGACAGAACATCCACTTTCCAGGACTTGCAGTGATGCTGTCTGGTGCAAAAAAGTGGTAGAAGGTGGTTGTCTGGGGAGGAGAAAAGATCCACCTGAGGAGTGCCCCAACGCTGAATGATGCTGTAAAAGACTGTTCTGTTCAGCTGCCACTCGTGAGGATCCAGGGTCTGTCTGCTCAACTGGTCTACCAAAATACTGAGTCACCCTGGAAGAAACTGAGCTAGAAGATGAAGGCCCAATGATGCTGCTATGGACCATAGATTCATGCTCTGCCTGCACAGGGGGTAAGAATGAGTCCTTCCCTGTTTGTTGATGTACCACATGACTGTGGTGTTGTCCGTTCTGACAGAGTTCCTGGAGAAAGAAGATGCTTGAAAGCCAGTAAGGCCTGTTGAACTGTTATCAATTCCTTCAGGTTTATGTGCAAGTGCATCTGCTGGGCATCCCAACGTCCTTGTATGCATCTGCCATCCAGGAGAGCTTCCCAGGTGTAGTCTGATGAGTCCGTGGTCAGAACTTGAATGGCAGGAGGCATGCCCTTGTTTTGTAAACATGCTGTCGCCCACCATAGAAACTCTGTCTGCAGACAAGGAAGCAGAGGAATTATCACATCCAGGTCCTGCGTGTGCTGACACGTAAGGTTCTTGAGGTACCATTGCAATTTCCTCATATGCAGTCTTGCATATGGAATAATGAGAATACAAGATGCCATGAATCCCAGAGCTTGCAGGGAGCTTGGAATGGCTTGCCAATTCCTTGAAGTAAACTGAACGAGTTGTCTGCTTCTCCTGGGTGAGATATATCATCTGGGCGGCTGTGTTCAGACTCGCTCCCAGGAATGTTATCTCCTTGGTTGGTACCATATTAGATTTTTCCTTGTTGAGAGTGCAACCCAGGGAAGAGTCTTTACAAATTCCAATCCTTTAACAGCTGTTCCTGAGAATTTGGTTGAAGTAGACAGTCGTCCAAGAATGGATAAATCTGAATTTTCTTCTGCCTGCAAAAAGCAATGACTGGAGCCAGGCACTTTGTGAAAACTCTGGGAGCAGTAGATAAGCCAAAGGGTAGCGCAGAGAATTGATAATTTTGCTTGCCCACTCTGAAGCAAAGATACTGCCTGCAGCTTTCTCTAATAGGGATGTGCAGATAAGCTTCTTTGAGATCCAAAGTTACCAGCCAGAAGTCCTTGTCCAACATTGGTAGCAACTGATGTAGAATGAGCATTTTGAACTTTGGAATTACTAGGAGTTCAGAATGGATAGATCTAGGATAGTACAGCAGGTGCCTTTTTTTTGGAACTAGGAAATGTCTGGAATAGAAACAATGGCCTAACTGCTGAGCAGAAACAGATTCCATTGCTCCCAGATGTAACAGAGACAAAATTTGCTTTTCTACTTCTGCCCTTTGGTTTGGAGGAGTGTCCGGGAATCCTTTGGATACTAGAAAGGTGTGGTATCAGGGAAGTCCAACTCTTAGAAGGGTAATTCCTGCTAAAGCGAGGAGGCTGAACTTGCAGAAAGTCTTTAACTGTCTGCATACACTTGACCTTGTCTTCCATCTTCTTGAGCACTTCCTCTGCTTTGCTGCCAAAATACTGTCCTTATGCAAAGGTACATCTAAAAGCTTAGCCTTAACAGGCTCATGAAGGGGCTGCTACCTGAGCCAAGCATGCCTTCTAACAACAGAGCCAGTAGCTGTAGCCTTACAGGAGGCTTCTAGAATATCAAAACCACAATGTAATGAATGTCTATTGACAAGACTGGCAGAATGCAGCAAATCCTGCATATTTTTATTATCTGCCAACAGAGGCACACTTGCTATCCTAGACTCAGTAGCTTCCAAGGTGTGCTGCTGGTACTTCAGCATATGAAAAAGACAAGTAGTAGACCTAATAGCAAGAGTGGCAGAGGTATAAACCTTTTTACCCCACGTAAGTGCCTAGGTTCCCCGTCAGAAGGAACAGGACGTTTAGTAACAGTGGCCTTAACTCCTTTAGGACCTTGAGAAATACCCACTGGATCAGCAAACGAATTTCTAAAAAGAAAAAAATGAGAATCAGGGACTCTGTAGTACCTGTCATATTTCCTGGGAGCAGGAAGAACCAAATTTGGAGTAAAGGAATTTTCCAGAAAAACATCATCAACCACCTCCAACACAGGTGGAATAGCCAAAGGCCTATGCTAATGTAAATCCAAAAACTCCCTAATCCTTTTCTTAGGAAGGGGATAATCCTGACATTCCCATTTAAAATGCTCCCTGAGAGTATTTAAAGTATCACCAAAAGAGAAATCTTCTGGAGGAGAAGCAGAAGGGATGGACTCCTCTGTGTCTGAATCCTCAAAAGGAGAGAAAGCCTGAGAAATTTCCTCTTCATCAACAGAAATGCTGGAAGTATCAGAACCTGAATAAGACAAAGCCTCAGGAGGGACAACCCTACCTCTTTTTGAAGGAGGAGGCTGTGAACCCCTTATAAAAGAGTCAAAAGGTCATCTGCCATTTTAACCATTTGAGAATGAGGGGAACGAGAGGAAACTGGAGCCCGTTTCTTCACAGGCTTACGAGTGGAAGATTTACCTGCAAGTCTGAAGGACTCAGGAGGCCTGGCAACCACTGAGGCCTGGCAACCACCGAGGTTGCAGCCAAAGTCATCTGTATGAGCTTGCTGTCTGAATGAAGAACGGAGGCCTCGGACACCGGAGTCAACTTAGCGGATCCAGCTGAAGCGGCAACAGGCAGAAGGTCAGAAGCTAAAAAGGAAGCCGAAGGCCTGACGGCCTCCGAAATGGTCTCAGCCGAGGCCTGCGGTTGAAAATATGCGGGCTGCAGGGGCTGCAAAGGCAGCTCACTGGCTACCGCATGACTGACGGCCAACTTATCATCCAAGGACTTGACCTTCGGAAGCCTGTCACGGTCCTTATCTTTACGTTTCTTAGGGATATCCGAAGCCTGAAGACCAGCGGACGTCATACCGACAAACTTAGGCCAAACTCCAAAATGTATAGCCAAAAGCTTAGCCCGATGACGAATAGTACGCAGATTAAAAGGAAGCACAGAGATCACAATTAGGAATGTCATGGACAAGGCCTAAACAAATACAATACGAATGAAAATCTCTATGGGGAATCTGCTTTCCACAGGCAAGGCAATTGTTAACCTTTTCTGACATTCGTTAAGGCAAGAAAAGAGGATCCCCAACGGGGTACTTAGCTGTAGTTGACTTCAACTTTGCAGTCGGAAACAAGAAAGGCAAACTGCCGACCGGCACTTGTGCAAGAAATGCTTCTGCTTCGGGTTCCGTGGCAAGGAAGACTGAGGAAGTGACGTTGGCTGCCTCCTTTTGTATCTGACACCCTGACGTTCTTTACAACAGACGGTGGCTGACATCATTTTTACTTACCTTTGGTATTCTGGCCAATCGAGGGCTACCGGGAGCTGGATAACCCATTTGTTAGGACTGCAACAGTGAAACACGATGAACATATGGTATACAACAGCCTCTGGATACAATATTCTGCATCCAGAAATCTTTGGTAATGGCAATCCAGACTTGTGGGTGCAGGGATAGGCTTCCCCCATTTGCCTCCAGAGTGCAGCAGTCAGTTAACCCTTCAGGAACGCTGACAGGACTTGTCCAAGATTGACACTCTGAAGCCCTGATGTTGCTGACCACCAGTGCCTTGAGGGCAGTCTCCCCCATTGGCATTCTCCTCTCTGCTGCAAAGGGATTTTTCTCTATAGGTGTCTTGGGAAGAACCTGTTGACTTTCTGAGCCACACTGCCCCCTTTGTGGTTTCAGGTGAAGGAGTAGAAAAATAGTTTCCCACAGTAGAAAAGGTCTTCTCATCTTGCTTGGGAGAGAGAGTCTCCAGAAAAGGTCTTCCCATCTTGCTTGGTCTGGGAGAGAAAGTCTCTTTCACCTTAGGGCCAAATAAAGTGGATTCATCAAAATTGGGCATTGATGAATAAAGACTTGAAGAGTTCTGCAAAATCACAGACTTGCATCCAGGCATACCTTCTAATGGTCAAGCCTGAACCCGACGCTCTAGCAACTCTCTCCGAGGCACGAGAGATCAGTCTCATGGAAGCACCAGATAAGGACTGCAAGGTGGCCAGCTGAGAAGAAACTTGTTTTCTTCTCTTCTTCAAAAATGGACCCTGAGGGTGCACTGGAGAATTGTTTGACAATTCCCTCTGAAATCTTGTAACGTGTCAAATAATTCAGAGACCTGATGGCAAAGTTCACTGATGCATAGACATGCTTTCCAAATCTGTCCAACACCCTAGATTTCCGAGTAGGAGGACGGACAGAAGAACTCTGTTTCACTAGTTCTTTCTTATTGGCCACTGCAACCAGCATAGCAACCACAGGGGGAACCTTGCTCCAAAGTGCCCTATCTTTAGGTGCAACAGGATACCTGTCTAGGCATTTAGCGATGAGCTCCGTGACATCTAGATCCTTCCAAGCCTAGCAGGAGATGAGGTCTACCACCTCATCTGCCAGGAGGGCTACTCAAGTCATAACTCAGCTGGCCTTGAAAGCCTCGAGGAACACTGATTTCTCAATGGAATGGAGGCCAGAAGAACAACCTTACTTCTGTTTCAGGAGTTCAAACATCTCGTCGAATGAAGCATTCTCTAGGGGCGATCTGGGGTACCCTTCCCCTTCAGCAAAGTCAATGTATTTGGTTAGTGACTCTTGTGGAGAGTCTAGGTGCCTCCTCTTGCACATCTGCTTATGAGAGGGTTCTTTGGTGAGAGATTCCAGAGAGGACTCAGAAGTGCAAGCATTGACCTGAATGGGGACAATCTCGAAGCTTGACCTGACTGGCTGTGCCAATGGGGCAAGATGAAGAGACCCATCTTCCCACAGTAGACAGTTGAGTGTAGGGTGGACCCAAAGGGGGTAAGGGTGTCTTTTCCATCAGAGGAGAAAGTTCTCTCCACTACCTCAAACGCTAATGTCATGGGGGAACTCAGTCTTGCCCCCACTAAATCTGACGAAGCCTGTGAAGGTTAGAACCTGATCTCCCCAAGACTGGAGTCGAGCTGTCCAGCCCCAAAATTCTGAGAGGGAGGCATGGCTCCAAAACCATCAGAGTCTATCCCAACCCACCAAATCTGATGCTGATACTACAGCTCTGGGATCCTTCTGGATCTGACAAGGTCAGACCTGTCTGGGTGAGAGAAAGTGTCAGAGTCAAAGAAAGGCAAGTGTTCGGATCTGACAGACACACTTGGAAATCTGTTTCGAAAATTATGAAACTACTGGACAGATTGGAGTAGGAGTAAAAGCCTGGGGCTGAGTGGTGGAAAGGCTCATGGGTCCAAAGGAAGACAGAACCAGTAAAACACCCAACTGAATCTGGTTTCTGAGAAATTTCCTCATCATCCTGTCTACATCTGCTCCTGATAGGCTCCTAAATGACTTGAGGAAAGATAACGTAGATGGTGGATGGGAAGCTGTTCAAGATGCGTCTTGCAGGAAGGGGGAATGAAGCCTCAAAGACGTGTTCAGGAGAAAACCTTAGTGACTCAGATCTGGATCTAGTTGGCTCTAAAGGTTTGAATTTTGGTTTTGATAGAGTCCAGCTCTTGGACGAGGTCAGAGATGACAATTTAGATATCTTCTCAGGTGGAGCCCGGCCAGAAGTAGTTGATGGGGAGGACAGTCGGAGGAAGACCTCTTCAGTTTCTTAGGTCTCTCTGCTCTATCCCCTGATGATTTCTTAGAGGAAGATGGTGCTCCAGACTCCAAAGCAGCAGAAGATGTAAGTAGACCTTTCAGTATTAATTTATTCTTTCAACCAAGGCCCTATTATTAAATGTAGCAGAAATGTTACAAGAAATACTGAGATGCCCTTGATCTAAATAGTACACACATAGTGAACGGCTATCAGAATTTGGAACTTATGCCCATAACCGGGGCACTTTTTGAAACCAGTGGATTTTTCTGATGTTCTTAAAATTACACAAAATTATGAAAAAGTAACAACAACTAAACAGTGAAGAAAGCAGAAGAATGGGAAAGAAAATACCAGCATTGGTAATGAAGATGTAGCATGAGGATAGTGACAGAAAGAGATAGGGCTTAAGGCCCAAGCATCAAAACTAATGGAGTTTGAAAATTAGCTTTTTTTTTTTCTCAAATAAGGGGAAAATACAACAGGAATACACCTAAATGAAGAAAAGGTACAGAATATGGTGATAAAAGATTGTGCTTAACCCAAAGAACAAATCTCTCACAAACAAATTACTCCAGCTAACGTTGACCATATCTTATTGCTAAGGAGGCAAACAAGATCCAAGATACCTCAGGAGTAATCAGAGAATTATGGGTAATGGAAGGACCTCAAGCTAAGGAGCCTAAAGTCTGTCAAGTGGCTGAGGATGGATCCGATGTCGGGTCCGAGACCCACCAGTTAAGAAACGGCTAAAAAGGCATCAGATCTTCAAATTTCATGAGGGATTCTATGACACTAAGACTATGGAACAAGGAAAGAAAGAAAACATGCAATGTGTATGCAAATGGAAAATGTTTATATGGTTTGTGTTATTTTCTATTAAATGTACGTGTGTCTATATCTTAAGTAATATTTTAATAAAAGTGTTTAAAAAAGAAAAACAAAAAAAATCAAGAGAGCTTTAGAACATCCTTCAAAAAACACTAGGAGGGATTGGGGCAAACCCACACTTTTGTTATATATCAACAGTTCTGGTATGGGATTCTGTCATGTTATTCAGACAGTCAGCTAGGATTTACAGGGTGAACATGTGTGCATAGTGTGGGAGAAAATAAATGAACACTATCTATTTCCCGTATCACTAGATCTGGATGAGTAGGTCTGTCCTAATCAACAAGCAAGACAGTCTCACACTTAGCCTTATGGGTGGTTCATGAGAACCTACCTCACATTACTGTTACTCTAAAGATCTTGCCATAGTTTTCATAACAGAATTTGAAACATTCAGTAAGAATAAGGCATAGTTCATTACCATTCCGGACTGGTTTGGTTTTGTTTGCATAAATTCTGAGCTGTCTGTGGACATCTATGCAATGTAAAAGTTATCCACCTATGTTTGAAAAGTCTAAAAAGAAAAGCAAATGAACGGTCTGATTATAGCTAGTCTCACTCTCTATCTCAGATATAAATGGAGAACCAGTTCACAATGACACTGTAGCCTTATGGAAGGACATACAGGAAGGTTTTACCCAGAATGCATGAACTACAGAAATCCTTCTGACAGAAATAATGGTTAAGCATCTTCCAAGACATGTATTTCCATTCTACTTACATAGAGGTTCAAAAGGAGAAAGATTAACTTTTCTAATGTGAAATACAAATCACAAGAGCAGACAGGATCCTTGACAGGTGGTTGAATATGGAATATCCCTCAAGAAAGGTTTGTAAACTTTTAAAAAATGCCAGTGATGCAGTGCTACAGCCTTGATGGAAGTTTAACTGGCTGCAATATGAACTTTTAATAGAACAGTAAATCAGTTCTGCAATGAAAATCTGGAAAAGACACTCAAAGAAGGTAGGTAATGAGTCTGTAAAGGAGACTAACCCTTATGAAACATCCCAAGCAGAAAATATGTCTATTTACTTGTTTAACTTCATAGCTTCCTATTAGGCTAGTGGCTGAGTGACTATATACTGGCTAGCTATATAACCCAAAGTTTTTAATGGGTGGGTCAGTAAGAGGCCATACTGTTTACCCCACGAGAACATTTGCAGGAACCGATTCCAATTATCAATGCAAAACTTGAAGGAAGCCAATGCATTACATTGTTTGATATGCAGGGAACTTGTTCTACATGTAGTGACAGAGTCGGTTTTGGGTAAGAAACCTTTCCTTTCAAGTGGTGTTAATGTCATAATTAAAGCTGCGGTCTTTGAAGTGAGTGTTTTAGTATTATCAGTATTTCTGAGGTGTATGGAGGTCTAGTGGGGAAGATCTTTTATAGCTCAGAAGGTAAGACAAAAGATAATCATGTAGAATATGGTACAAGACACAAGAAATGAGAGGATTTTCATTGTTTACTGTTAGCTAAGGGAACTTTATCCTTTGAATTTTTTTAGTTTGATAATGCTGTTTTTTTAGCTGTGTAAGGTGTTTGGAGTGGTGCATTCCAAATGGTGCACTGCATTCTATGATCTTGGAAATTAAATGAACAAGGTAGAAGGATTTGCTAATTATACTGATACAGGATGACTGAATGATAGTTCACTGTTAATGGTGGTACCTAGATCTATAATAACCATTTTCACATTAAACGAGGTCCCATTTAAGTGGTGAATTAATGGGTAATTGTTCCACCAAACATAAAAAGAAGTTATGTACTTACCATAACACATTCCATGTGAGTTGTTCATCTCGCCTTCATTCTTACAGATGGGTTCAGAGCTGATCCTCGGCTCCGAGTCGGCCTACTACAAAGCTCGAGGTCTTCAGATTGCTTGAGGCCAAGTCCCTATCCCATGATGCACCTAGAGTTACCTCAGATCTTGTTTGCTGCATATAATACCATATGTCATTCTATCACCCCTTAAGAGAAAGCTAAAGAAGGGTTGAGCAACCAGGAAGAATCCAGCATCTCGGTCTTCAAAAAAACCCTGGCGGAGGTAGGAGGGTGGGAAGTAAGAATGAAGACGAGATGAAACAACTCACATGGAACATTATGGTAAGTACATAACTTTTTTATGTGAAGTTGTTCTATCTCGACGTTTATTCTTACAGATGGGTAGCGTCCCAAGCACCATCTATCTCGGGTGGCTCACGGGAATATGTTCTTCAGGACAGTAGACTCAAAGGAGGCCCTATCAACTTTGTAATGAGTGATAACGGTGTGAGGCCTTGACCAAGTGGCTGCTGCACAAATGTTATCTATAGGAAGTCTGGCAGAAAAGGCAGAAGATGGAGACACTGCTCTGGTGGAGTGAGCCTTAATTTTATGTTATAAGAGCATATTAGCAGCTATCAGATAACCACTTTGACAGAGTTGTTTTAGCCAGTGGCATACCTTTTCTGGAGTCTGAGAAAGAAACGAAATGTTGTTCAGATTTTCTAAAATCTTTTGTTCTATCCAAGTAAAATCTGAGCTGTCTATGAACAAAAAGTTTGTGCAGCATATATTCTAAATTGTTGAAGTGGTTGGGGAAGAAAACTGGCAAAAAAGAGGGGTTAGTTCAAAGTGAGACTCTGTCAGCATGGAAAATCAAATAAGGAGGCTTAATGGCAAGACTTGAAGCTCTGACACTCTGCGGGCAGAAGTGATAGTTACGAAAAAGATAGTCTTCCATGACAAAAATTTGAGGTCACATGAGGAGGCTAGTTTGAATGGGGGGAGAATAATGCGAGAAAGCATAAAATTTAGATTCCATGGGGTATAGGAAGATTTCACAGGTGGTCTGAGATGTAAGGTCCCTTTGAGAAAGGCTTTGGATAATTTGTGTGACAATGTTCAAGCCTTCAAATCCAAGGTGAAAATTAGAAATGGCAGTAAGTTGAACATGAAGTGTTGCTACTGCAGCTCCTTTGTTGAAAATCATAGTCAAGAACTCTAAAATGGAGGCCATAGGGGCTTGATTGGGATCAATGTTGTTTTGAGAGGCCCATATAGAAATTTTTTTCTATTTGTTAAGGTATAGCTTCGTCGTAGAGGATTTATGAAATAAGGTTATGGAACCTGGCTATGATGGGAATTGGAGCAGCCAAGTTGTCAGTTTCAGAATCCAAGGGTCCTCTAAAAGATGAAGTCGAAGAAAGGGGAACCAAATCTGATGAGGCCAATGACAGGCTATTAGAATGATGGTCCTTCCCAGGGCTTTTGTTTTCTGTTGTACCTTGGGTATCAACAGCATTGGTGGGAATGCATAGAGGAGACCCGGAGGCCATTCGTTTACAAGTATGTCACTTGGGGCTTTTCCCGGAGGGGAATCAGGGCAAAGTATCTTCTGCATTTCGTGTTCATGTGGCTGGCGAAAAGGTCGCAGCCAGGCTGGCCCCACCTGCGGAATATCCTATTTCTTTCTTGAGGGACCACTCGTGAGGCAACAAAATTGCTCTGCTCAGCTTGTCTGCTATCACGTTGGATTTCCCCGGGATGTGCATTGCTAACAGAAAGCACTGGGTGGATATAGCCCACTGCCATACTCTTAGGGCCTCGCGACAAAGGGCATAGGACCTGGTTCCTCCTTGTTTGTTCAAGTACCAGACCACTGACATGCTGTCTGTCTGAATTGCAATTGTACCCAGAGGAAGGGAGCCCTGGAAGTACTGCAACTCTAAATGTACTGCTCTCATCTCTAGGACATTGATATGCAGATGTGTCTCTTGATCGGTCCATGTGCCTTGGGCTGTTCTTCCCTGAAAATGCCCCCCACCCCACCCTATCAGGGAAGCATCCATGGTCACTGTGGCCGCTGGTGTGGGTAGATCAAAAGGACGACCTATTGTGACATAAAGAGAGGTCAACCACCACTGAAGATCCTTTTTGCATGAGTTTGTGATCATTATAAGGCGAGACACTGGGAGCCCTTGGTAAGACCATTGAGTGAACAGCTGTTGCAGAATCCACATGTGCATGTGACCCAGCTGTATGGCCAAAATTGCAGCTGCCATCATGCCTAACAATTTTAGTACTTCTGATGCTGGAGCCTTGTTTTTGGATATCAGACTGCGGACCTGCTGATGGAGTAGTAAGACTCTTTCGACTGGAAGTCTCAGCGTGGTGGTGGTGTCCAATTGTGCTCTGATAAAAACGGTGTGTTGTGATGGCGACAAGGCAGATTTTTCTGAGTTTATCGTAATTCCCAGCTGACTGCAGAGTGAAAGAGTGGTGTCCCTGGCTTGAATGAGTTGATGCCTGGTGGTAGCGGTGAGGAGCCAACTGTCTAGGTACGGAAACACCTAGAATCCTAAACATCTCAGGTGAGCCGTGACCACTGTCATACACTTGGTGAACACTCTGGGGGCTGTAGCGAGACCAAAGGGCAGGGCTCGAAACTGGTAATGATTGGCTCCCAGCCGGAAGCACAGATGATCCCTAGATGGTCTGGCCATTTTTAAGTGGTAGTATGCATCCTGGAGATCTATCGAGCACATCCAATTGTCTTTCCCTAAAAAGAGCAGTATCGACTGAAGCATGACCATCCGAAACTTATCTTTCTTGACAGATCTGTTTAGTCTGCTGAGGTCCAATATAGGTCTCCAGTCCCCTGCCTTTTTTGGAACTAAAGAATCTTGAGTAAGTTCCGGATCCTATCTGGTCTGCTGGGACTAGTTGGATGACTCTTTCTTAGCAATGTTTGGACCTCTATTGTTGCCTATTCCCTGTAACTGGGTGGAACTTATGGGATTTTTCTTGTCAGTGGAGGGGGTGTGGCAAAAGGAATGAAATATCCTCTGGAAATGATACTTTGTACCCAGTTGTCATTTGTAATTTTGAGCCAGCCATCTGGATACAAAGATAAGCGACCCCCGACTGCTTCCAGAGTAGGAAAGTTGGGCCTCCTTTCAGGAGTGTTGGTAGGGCTTGCCAAAGAAGTGATCTCTGTCGCCCTGGTTTTGCGGACCCCCTCTGCCGCGAGGGCATCGTCGCCCATTATTGCCCCCTCTGCCCCTGGAGGGGGGTTTACCACGTGTTTCCTGAAAGGCTCCTTGGGCTTTTCGGAACCACATCTTCCCTCCCCTTTGACCCTTGGGGTAGGGTCTGGTAGGGGTGGAAAAATGGACTCAGACAGAGTCTTTCTTTCCTGCTCATACCTGATCAAAGTTTCCTTAACTTTGGGCCCAAAAAGGGATGAGCCATCAAAAGCGGTATTAAAGAAGGATGACTTGAAGGGCTCCGCGAAGGAACACAAGCGCATCCAAGAGTGTCTCCTAAGAGCAATTCCTGTACCCGCTGCACTGCTCATTCCATCAGCTGCATATGAAATGAGGCACATGGACGAGTTAACGATGGAGTTGAGGGGTAGCAAGCTGGAAAGCAACTTTATCTGAAGCTCCTGTAACCTGAAGAGCATCTCCCAGCTCTTCAAGGAGATCTCTTTGCAGTCTAGTAAAATGGGTTAGATAGTCCAGTGAACGGAGTGCAAAGGTCACTGAACTGTAAGTGCACTTCCCATATCGATCCATGATCCTAGAATCTCTGTTAGGAGGATGGATAGAAGAGGAAGTTTCTGAAATTTCCTTTTTGGTGGCTGCTGCCACCACCATGGGATCAACTAGCACACCTTTGGTTAGAAAAGATCTGTCCTGGGGAGCAGAAATACATTTATTAGGCCTCCTAGGGACAGGCTCCGTGGTGTCCAGAGACTCCCACGCCCTTCGTGAGACCAGCTGCATAAGCTCCTCAAACGGCAGAGATACCCAAGAGGTGGAGAGCTGAGACCCGAAAGCGTTCAGGAGAACCGACTCATCCTCAGTAGGGTTGGTGGACTGCCAGCCACCCCTCTGCTTAAGGATTTCTAATATCTCAGCAAATGAGATATCCTCAGAGGGGGACCCTTCTGATTCATCCAAGTCGGTATCAGATGTCAGGGACTCCTGTGGGGAGTCTAGATGCTTCCTCTTACAAATTCTCTTCCTGGGAACCTCATCAGTGGGGGCTTCTGGTGAGGGCTCGGAAGAGCAGGAGCCACCCAATGGGGCTTCCTGAGGCTCTGGGTCTCTACGATTGGCAAGGATGTGTGAAGCAGAAGCAGAAATAGGTGCTTTAGGGGAGGAGGTAGCCAGACCTGAAGTCGAAGTTGTCTTAGGAGACATAACTCTCCTCATGGCTTCAAAGGCACCTCTGCTGTTGTTAAGGGACAGATGGATCTGAGGAAACCGTCAATACCCCCGGCACCGGGACAGTGGGCTCCAAGCCAGAGGTAGGAGCCGATCTCATCCGCACCGAAGCACCGAGAGGCAGAGTCGGAACCGACAAGTCGGTCCGACTATCCTCCTCGGACCCGACCAGAGAGTGTCGGCTCCTAGATTCCTCAATCGGCGCCGAGGATGTCAGAGTAAACTGAGCCGAAGACACTGGAGCAGGCGTTTGCTCCAAAGGCTCCACGATCAAGTCCGACTCCTCCAGTTCCGAAGGACCAATATGGCTTGGAGGAGGAAGAGTAATAGCTGGTAGGAGGGTCTTTGGTTCTGAAGCCGCTTGGGTTGGAGCCAATAAGAATTTTGTAAAGGCCAGTGCCTGTAAAAGCTTTTGCACCACACGATCCACATCCAAATCGGAAAGGCTAAAGACTGAGGATGAATGGATAGAGGGTGGTACAGACTGTAATAGTGAAGACTTAGGCACTTCGGATACCAGTTCCAAAACTGGGGACCGGCTCCGAAAGGAGATGGTCAGCTCCGAGGTCTGTGGAACCGGTGTCTAAGACTTTTTTTGATTTCTTACTTTCAGAAGTCTTAGAAGACTTTGAGGACTTACTAGATCCATCTTCGTCGCTCAAAGCTTCTTGGAAAGAAGGTTTAAGTAAACCCCTGTCAATCAATTTCCTCTTTCTCTCCTGGAGAACCCCAGAAGAGAAAGAATGACATATGGAGCAGCTTTCTTGGAGATGCAATGCTCCCAAACAATAAACACAGTTTAAATGACTGTCGGTGACAGATATTTTCTGCCCACATTTAGGGCATTTTTTAAATCCTGATTTAGAGTGTTTGTCTGTCAACCATACTGTAACACACAGAATCCAAAGAGGGTGCTGTAAAACTGGACACACCCAAACAACAATAATCACACAAGCCCTTAAAAGACTATGGGCTAAATAGTAGTCACACACACACACACAGACACAAAAATTATTTATCTAAATAGAAGATAGATAAATATATCTAAGCTGTGACAGGAAGTCACTGTCTAAAGGCACACAACAATACTATACACTATTATTTCAAACACTAAAATCTAAACTTTAACTCTCCATTATTTTAAAGCTGTGACAAAAGGTCACTATGTAAGCACACACTATAATCTAAACTAGTAATAAAGATAGTTGTGACAGAAAGGTGACTATCTAAACACACTCTAAAATCTAGACTAGGCCTAAGAAAAAGAGGCCAAATAGTACTTTAGGAAAAAGGCACACCAAGGGAAGGGAAACTACACAAAAAAGCTGTAACAGCTTATCTAAGTATCTAAACTATTATTTTAGAAAGAATTATTAATATTATGAAAAATAGTAGAAGAAATTAGGTTTTTACTGGCCCGAGCTAGCGAGAACCTCCGATCTATTGCAGTGGCAAACTAGATCTAAGATAACTCTAGGTGCATCATGGGATAGGGACTTGGCCTCAAGCTATCTGAAGACCTCGAGCTTTGTAGTAGGCCGACTCAGAGCCGAGGATTGGCTCCGGACACATCTGTAAGAATGAACAGTGAGATAGAACAATTTCACATCTACATTTTGGCATTATGTTTAAAGCTATGGTCAGTACACCAAGTGCTGTTTTAGGAAAGCCCCTCTTGGAGTTAGTAATAACACATAATTTACAGTCATCAGCAAATGTGGTTAAGCCATAGACCTCTGATAATCTGCTTTCACATCAGTAAATTGCATGTTTTTCTAGCATTGGACCTCTAGGCAGAAGTGAGGATTTGGTCCATCCTAGGTGGGTATGATGGTTGACAGGTCCTCAGTCATCACTGAAACAGAACTAATCATGCAGTTATACAAACAAAGTGAGGGTCTGGGTGCCAGATGGATGAATTATTAAACTACTGGATGGTCTGAAATGTCTGGGCTTTTCCATAAGGTGAGGGCATGCCATATGGAAACACATCTGCTGAAGCCAGAATACAGACATCCGAAAGACTTTGGACTTATTCTCCTTGGCCTTCAAATATACTTGGATTTTATTTTTAAATTGAGTTTATTAAAAGTTCCAACTCTTAATAAATAAACAAATAAAAACAATATAATAAAAAAAAAAATAGGACCAATTCAAAATTATAAGAAAAGACAATATTACTCAGTTGCGGGCTTAAATATGTAAATCCGATTACTGCAAAATAAAACAGAATTGAAGTTACCCATACATTATGACACGGTTAGCATCTTTTGCTGAAAAGGTTTCAAGCCTGCATAAAGTAAAGCACTGTTGGTGATTCCCTATTGGGTGAGGAAAGTATACCTATATTTTTTGTCTGTGACTGATAGAGCTGCTTTCCATTTTACCTACTCCATTTTGGTTTCTGTTTTAAGAATTCTGCTTGGCCTGGTGTTTTTGTTTTATGCGAGAGTTAGAGACGTAAATTATGCAGACTGCACATTTCACATGCTTTTTTCATTGGTTAGTTGTCTCTTCAGGGATACTTAAGTACGCAGTGAATTTCTGGAGCTTTGTCATTTGCACATAAGATATCAAGCCTGCATAAGCTAAAGCACTGCTAATGATTCCATTTTAAACTGCCTGCCACTACCATAAACTGAGATTAAGAAGCTCCTTCCTTTCTACACAGCTGTTGATAATATTGATTTATTTGCCTTTCTTCTTGCTTGCACTGAAAAAGTGCTTTTGCCTCTCATCTGTTCTACTGATTTATTTGAGCTGAATTCATTTTCTAGTTAGCTGTCAGATATAGTAGTGTATTCTAACACTCTACAAGCACTTGTTTTTACATCAAGAGATCTGTGGATCTTCCATCTAGTGCACTGGCGCCTGGTCTGTTTAGGTTAGGTGAACACATGAAAGTTCTGCATCAAGAAAATAAGTGCATTTTGTCTCTTTATTGCACTTTTTTAAATTGCACTGTATCTGATCACTGCATTTTTTTCTGCTTTTTTACTGTTGCGACTGCATATTTTCTGAACTAGTTTTCAACTGTATTTTCAGTCTAGATAGAACAGCCTAGACTCAGACCTGCTGAATCTAGCCTGTTTTTGTTACACTCTAGCACTAAAACCAGCCATCTTACATTAAGAAAGGCTGCCCTGCAACCTTGTGATATAAGGGTGTGGATCCAGCCTTGTCTGAGCTGGGCACTGCTGAAGAAAAGTTCATTGTGTACTTTCCTATTGATAGATTAGCTTAAAACTGTTTAATTTTGCCTGTACTTAAGCCTTGCGTTTGCCTGTCACTGCACAAAGCTCAACAGGGGTTAGCAGTACCCTGTATAGATGCAAATTCCTTGAAACACAATTTTTCCCTAGACAGCTGTTAGTGGAACCCTCACGAGGTTCTCTGTTGCTCTAATGGCAACTTAGCTGCGCACTGAGCAAAGTTGCCACACCTATCATCCACAACCCTCAATTTAACAACCCTTGATAGTCCGAGGGTAAAAACTGGTCAATGTAGCAAACTCCTTTCCTTTCAGCTTGATAGTCCTTGCACAACAACTGGTCAATCTAGCCCACTCCTTTCCCTAACAGCTTATATGCTAAAAACCTGGTGTAACGCAGACAGTTTCCCATAATTTCTCCAGCCAGCCTGATTGACACGGGAATACTGACTAAGTGTATTAATTGCCTCATGTATACTGTCAACCATTTACTCCTACAGCAAACAAATACCGTATGCGAGAGATGTAAGTACACTATGAAACTAGAATCACTTCTCTCCTGTAACAACAAACCGGATAGCAAACAGGTTGTTAGTACACAATCTTCACTTCTCACACAAACTAAAGACATGACATACTAACCCACATATGTGGAAATACTCACTAGAAGTCTAACAAAAGCTCAGAGACCTCCCAAATGTAAACAAAGTGCACACACTGTTATGCAAACAGAAACCACTACACACATAAAACAATTACGAATGTATCTCAAATAAGCCCCTAAGGCAAAATACATCTAAACCAAATGTCTTGGTCATAGGTGACTCCATTGTAAGAAACACAGATGCTCCCCTCACCAGGCTTGACAAGGAGAAGGTTACAGTCAGCTGCCTGTCAGGTGCCAGGATTCATGAGATCACGCATACTACAACCTACTGTCTAGCACAGACACTGCATCTCTGGTTTTACTCAAAATGGTGGGATAACATCTTTATGGCTTAACACAAAGTAATTTAATTTCAGATATATTTTAAAGTTTGCTGCATCTGGACTGTGATTAACATCTGCTCAGCCTGTATCCTCTGTTGAAACATACACATTTAATTAATTTACAATAATGCATGTACATTTCTTTTCTTTCCAGCAGGGAGTTGATGCATTTTAACACAAGCAGCTTCACAAATACATTTTTTAAACACAAGCATCCGTACAAATCAGTCTGACAAACAAATGATTACTAAATTCCAGTTAGCTGTGCTGGCATATGTTACATATCCACTGCCCTACTTCTCTTGGCATGGCTGGCCGTAACTCCTATCGTCACGCTCATCCAAATGGGGAGTCAGTGGACTTCCGTGAATAATGCCTTCCTTGTTAAGGTCAACCATAAAACTCTCTTGTTCGAAGTAACTATTGGACCTGACAACCCCACAGGAGCAAAAGCAAACTGAAGAACTTTTAGAAAGCTAACTTCAGAATACTAAGTTGTTTGTCTTTCGGCTTTTCCCGGTTAGGGGCCACCACAGCAGGTAGAGACAGCTCCAAAAACTTCAGAGTCGAATGCAACATCAATGTTATGGCTCCAAGAGTCATACAGCAATGAAGTACTTGGCTCCAAACAGTTGAGACACACCACTGGATTCAAAGATGCCAACATCTTCTGATCCGATGGAGATAACTACAAGATTTTTGGATCTGATGGCTCCAAAACTGAAGGTCAGATCAGAGATAGTGTTAATATCAAAGGTGTGGCACTAACAAGCATCTCTGAACCCAATGGGGTCAGAGCCAGAATAACTCCCATTATGGAAGAAAAGAAATATTTAAATTCAATGTTCAGATGTAGGTCACAAAACTCTCAAGAGACTTCCTCATATTCCCATCCACATCAGCTTTGGATAGACTCTTGGAAGACCTAGCAGGATGCCATGGATGACCGTCTTGAGTTGTGACGAGGAGATGCCAAAAAGGGGGATGGCAGCTGAGAAGTGATTCGCTCTGACAGTCATTGAAGTGAATGGACCCAGGGTGATTTGCCAGCTCTAGGTCTCAGATCCAAAGCAGTCAGATCTGACTTTTTAGCTTGTTTGAGGGGCGGCTCCAAGGACAGAACTGAAGTAGAAGGAATTTTTGGATCAGTAGATCTCTTAAGAGACTCTTTTGAATAAGAATCTCCTTTTTTGTCCAACCTTTTAGGGGTATGAACCCCACAGGCTGTAGATTCAGGTTTTGAGGGCAACAAGTCCCTCAAAATGAACTTATTCTTACAGTCAATTAAGGCACAGGAGTTAAATTCCTTACAAATGTCACAGATGGAGTCGAGATGGGAAGGTCCTGAACAGTACATGAACTTTGAATGCGTGTCAAAACTGGGAAATTTATGGCCATAGGCGACACAATTTTTAAACCCTCAAGGTTTATCAGACATTTTAATGAAGAGGTGGAAATACTGAAACAAAATGGAAGAAAATAAGTTATGTACTCACCATAACGTTCCATGTGAGTTGTTCCATCTCGCCATCAGTCTTCACTAATGGGTTCGGAGCTGATCCATCGGCTCTGACACAGCTGTTAGCAAAGCTCAAGGTTTACCAGTAGCTCGAGACCAAGCCCCTTATCCCATGATGCACTGCTGGATTTACCTCAGATCTTGTTTGCTGCGTGTACCATATCCTTGTAAGAGAACTACTCTCCCAAGAGAAAAGAAGGATTGAATAACCAGGATGAGACCAGTCTCTAGGTCAACTATCAGCCAGGTGGGGGATGGAGGGAGGGACATAAGAAGTATGGTGAGATGGAACACCACCCATGGAATGTTATGGTGAGTACATAACTTCTTAATGTGAAGTTGTTCAATCTCGCCGTTCATTCTTCACTGATGGGTAGCGTCCCTAGCACCCTCAATCTCGGGTGGCTCATGGGTAGCGTCCCTAGCACCCTCAATCTCGGGTGGCTCATGGGAGTACATTCTTCAGGACCGTAGACCCAAACGAAGCCCTGTCCCTGGAGGCCTTATCAACTTTGTAATGAGTGATAAAGGTATGAGGTTTAGACCAAGTGGCTGCAGTACAAACATTATCAAGGGGCAATTTGACTTGAAATGCAGAAGACGTAGAAACTGCTCTGGTAGAATGACCTTTAATCTTGTGCAGTAAGGGCATATTAGCAGCTGAATAAACAAAAGTGATACAATCAGATAGCCATTTAGAAAGTGTCGTTTTAGTCACTGGTCTACCTTTTCTGGCTTCAGAAAAAGACACAAAAAGCTGGTCTGATTTTCTAACATCTTTTGTTCTGTCCAAATAATATCTGACCTGTCTGTGAAAGTCAAGTTTGTGCAGCATTTACTCTAATTTCTTGGAATGGTTAGGGAATAAGACTGGCAACTCAATGACTTGGTTGATACTGGATTCCGAAGAAACTTTGGGTAAAAAGGAGGGGTTCTTCCTAAGAGATACTCTTATCAGCATGAAAAATCAAATAAGGAGGGCTGATAGAAAAGGCTTGAAGTTCTGACACTCTGCGGTCAGAAGTAATAGCCACCAGAAATATGGTTTTCCATAATAAAAATTTGAGATCACAAAATGATGCTGGTTCAAATGGGGGAAGAATTATGTGAGACAGCATAAAGTTCAGATTCCAGGGAGAATAGGGAGTTTTCACTGGAGGCCTCATGTGGAAGGTTCCTTTGAGAAAAACCTTGGACAACTTGTGGGACATTATGTTTAGCCCGCCCACTCCGGGATGAAAATTAGGCATAGCAGCCAAATGGACCCGAACTGTAGCAGCTGCAGATCCTTTATTCAAAATCATAATCAAGAAGTCTAAAATGGACGTCAAAGGGGCTTGATAAGGATCAATGTTCTGTTTAGAAGCCCATATGGAAAAATCTCTTCCACTTACTAAGATATATTCTTCTGGTGGACGGCTTATGGGACGACAAGAGGATCTGTCTTGTCATCAAAAAGATCATGAAGCCTGGCTATGAGGGGAACTGGAGCAGCCAAGCTGTGAGCTTCAGTGACTGCAATGAAGGATGGAGGTCCCCCGACGGATGTGTCAAAAGGTCTGGAACTGGGTCCAGAATCCATGGATCCTCCAATAGATGATGATGAAATGGGAACCAAATCTGCAGAGGCCAATGAGGGGCTATGAGGATGATAATCCTTCCTAGCAACACTGCTTTCTGTAGAAGTCTGGGTATTAGAGGGATTGGAGGGAATGCATAGAGGAGACCCGGGGGCCAATCGTGTACGAGTGCATCTCGCAGGGGTTCTCCCAAAGTGGGAATCAGTTCAAAGTAGCTTCTGCATTTCATGTTGACGTGACTGGCAAAAAGATTGCAGCAAGGTTGGCCCCATTTGTGGAAAATCCTGTCTGCAATCTTTTGTTTGAGGGACCACTCATGTGGCAACAAAATTGCCCTGCTCAGCTTGTCTGCTATCACGCTGGATCTCCCCGGGATGTGCGTTGCCAACAGAAAGCGCTGGGAGGAGACAGCCCACTGTCAAACTGTTTTCTTGGCAAAGGGGGTAAGACTTGGTCCCGCCTTGCTTGTTCAAGTACCAGACTACTGACTTGTTGTCATTCTGAATTGCAATCGTCCCTAGAGGAAGAGTCCTGAAAGTACTGCAACGCCAGAAGTACTGCTCTTATCTCCAGAACATTGATATGCAGGTGCGACTCCTGATCTGTCCATGTGCCTTGGGCAGTCATTCCCTGAACATGCCCCCCCCCCACCCTATCAGGGAAGTGTCCCTGGTCACAGTGGCTACTGGAGGGGGTAGAACAAAGGGACATCCTATAGTTACATGAAGAGATGTCAACCACCACTGGAGATCTCTTGCAAGAGTTTGTAATCAAAATCATATGACTCATTGGAAGTTCCTGATTGGACCATTGGGTGAACAGCAGCCACTGAAGAATCCACATATGCATCCTTGCTAATGGTATGGCCAAGATTGCTGCAGCCATCAAACCTAATACTTTTAAGACTTCTGCGGCTGGTGCTCTGTCCTTCGACATCAATGAACTGACATGCTGGCGAAGAAGAAAGACTCACTCAACTGGTAGACGTAGAGTGGTGGTTGAGGTGTCGAACTCTGCCCCTATAAAGACAATATGCTGTGATGGTGACAAGGCAGACTTTTCTGAGTTGATTGTAATGCCTAAGTGATGGCATAGTGCCAGAGTGTATTCCCTTGCCTGAATCGGTTGATGCCTGGTGGTGGAGGTAAGGAACCAATCATCTAGGTACGGAAACACCTGGAATCTTAAGACACCTCAGGTGAGCCGTGACCACTGCCATGCATTTGGTGAACACTCTGGGGGCTGTTGTGAGACCAAAGGGTAGGGGTAGAAATTGACAATGATTGGCTCCCAGCCGGAAACGCAGGTGATCTCTGGTTGGCCTGGCCATTTTTATGTGGTAGTACACATCCTTGAGATCTATCGAGCACATCCAATTGTCTCTCCCTAAAAAGGGAAGTATAGATTGTAGCGTGACCATGCAGAACTTCTCTTTCTTTACAAATTGGTTGAGTCTGCTGAGGTCCAAAACAGGTCTCTAGTCCCCTGTTTTCTTTGGAGCCAAAAAGAATCTTGAGTAAATTCCGGATCCTATTTGGTCTGCTGGGACTGACTGGATGACTCTTTTCTAGCAACTTGCGGACCTCTATAGTTGCTTGTTCCCTGTAACTGGGTGGAATGTCCGGGATTCTCCTTGGGGGCATGAATGGGGTGAAGAACGGTATGAAATACCCTCTAGAAATAATACTTTGTACCCAGCTGTCGTTTATGTCTTGCCAGGCATCTGGGTACAAAGATAAGTGACCCCTGACTGCCTCCAGAGAAGGACAGTCGGGTCTCCCTTCAGGACCGCTGGTAGGGTTCACCAGAGAAGTGATCTCTGTCACCCTGGTGTTTTGGACCCCCTCTGCCGCGAGGGCAGCATCTTCCATTGTTACCCCCCCCCCTCCTCTGCCCCTACAGGGGGGTTGACCACATGTCCTGAAAGGCTCCTTGGGCTTTTGGAACCACATTTTCCCTCCCCATTGGCCTTTGGGGTATGGCCGAGTAGGGGTGGAAAAATGGACTCCGACGGCAGACAGAGTCTTTCCCTCCTGCTCACACCTGGTGAGAGTTTCCTTCACTTTGGGCCCAAAGACAGATGAGCCATCAAAAGGGGTGTTGACAAATGAAGACTTAAAGGGTTTTGTGAAGGAACACAAGCACATCCAGGAATGTCTTAGAGTGACTCCTGTACCCACTGCCCTACTCGTCCCATCAGCTGCATATCATATGAAACGCATGGATGAGTTCACGATGGAATACAGGGTAGCAAAGCTGGGTGGCAACTTTGTCGGAAGCCCTTGCAGCTACACTACTTTGAAGAGTATCTTCCAACTCCTTAAGGAGATCTCTTTGCAGTCTGGTGAAGTGGGTCAAATAGTTCAGGGATTGGAGTGTAAAAGTCGCTGAACTAAACATGTGTTTCCCATATCGATCCACGATCCTGGACTCCCTGTTAGGAGGATGGATTGATGAGGAAGTCTAGAATACTTCCTTCTTGGTGGCCGCCGCCACAACCACGGCATCAACAGGGACTCCTTTGGAAAAAAGTCTATCTATGGGGCAGAAATTAACTTGTTAGGCCTTCAATGGACAGGTTCCATGGACTCTGGTGACTCCCACGTCCTCCGAGAGACCAGCTGCATGAGCTCATTGAAGGGCGAAGACACCCAAGAGGTGGAAGACTGAGACCCAAAAGCCTTCAGGAGAAATGACTCATCCTCAGTAGGGCTTTTGGACTGCCAATCATCCCTCTGCCTAATGAACTTCAGTATCTCTGCAAAGGAGATCCTCAGAGGGGGGTCATGGGGACCCTTCCGACTCATCCATGTCAGTGTCAGATATCAACGACTCCTGTGTCTCCTCTTACACAATCACTTCCTGGGAACCTCCTCAGTGACAGCCTCCGGGGAAGTCTCGGAAGAGGAAGGGGCAACCTGTGGGGCTACCTGAGGCTCAGTGTCTCTATGCTTGGCCTGGACGATGGAGGCAGAAGCAGACACAGGCACTTTGGGGGAAGAAGAGGCCAGTCCTGGTGTCGACGATGTCTTTGGGGACAAGGCTCTCCTCATGGCTTCGAAAGCATCACGGTTCTGATGGGGTCGATGGACCCGATGAACGTAGGATTAAGAAGAAATGAAGAACTGAGGGAATTGCAATATGCAAAGGTACAATGGAAAACAATTTAGTAAAACATATTGTCTGAAATTTTGAGAAGTGAATAAAACATAGTAATCTCCCCACCTGCCTTAATACTTTAATGTGTTTAATACAGCAGTGTATAATTTACAATTTAGTTTTATTTAAAGTAACCAGTGCACTATGCTCTAAAGGCTACAAGTTGTTTTCTGAAAGCATGCAAGCTGTTTCTCACATTTGAGAAAGAAATTGAGCTAATAAAATACCAGACAGCAATCTGATTAAGTGGGAACACAGGCTGTAACAATTGCGTTAACATAGGTAAACTGAATTTTAGATTAGGTAATGAACATAAGTACAACTGATTTGGGAAAACTGTTCCTCTCTAGAGGGTTAAACTTAATTTGTTGAAAATGTACATAGTTTTGTTTGTTTGAAGTTAATATGGAATGAGAGAGTGTTCATAAAATGTATTGAGTTTGAGAGTTAAGTCTTGGAAAATATCACAAAGGTTCAAATAGAGATGAGAAGGAACAACTGTATAAAAGATCAGCCTGCCAAAGAGTGAGTGCATGTGCATGTGTGTCTGTAGTCACACATAAGGCAGAAGCTGGAAATACACATTAAAAAAACTGTCATGTATACTAGTTGGAACAAAAGCTTTTTAACATAACGACTACTATATATCCATTCTATCTTGGAATGTAAATGGCCTTATAGGTATAGATAAAAAAGAAAGATCGAATTATGTTAAAAATGCACAGTGAAAATTGCAATGTTGCAGGAGACATAGTTGGAAAGAAAAGAGCATGTGAATTTGACAAAAAAAAAAGATTTCAGTATGGGTACTCAGCAGAATATCAGTAACAAAGGGAAAGGAGAGCAATAATACTGATTCCTAGAAGGGATCTGATAGTGATAGAAGAGGAAAACATGACAATGGTAGATTTGTGGCAGTAAGGGGCTATTGGCAAGGGAGGAAGATTATGATTACATGCATTTATATTTCACCAGAAAAAAAGAAGTTATGTACCTACCACAACGTTCCATGTTAGTTGTCTTCTTCTCGACTTCTTTCTTGCTGGTCGGGTTCGGAGCCAATCCTCGGCTCCGACTTGGCCATCTTCAAAAGCTCAAGAGCTGCATACTGGCTCGAGGCCACCCCATATCCCATGATGCCTGGCGCTAGATACCCAGATCTTGTTTGGTAAGTCTAACTGCAGACATAAGGAAAGGATCCTATCCTAGAATATATAAAACCTCCAGAGAGGCTACTAGACAGAAACAAATAGCTAGAGAAGACTCAGCCAGTGAAAAACCATAAGGAACTCTTCTCGGTCTACAAGGATAGGGGGATGGAGGGTGGGACGCAAGAAAGAAGGCGAGAAGAAGACAACTAACATGGAACGTTATGGTAGGTACATAACTTCTTTATGTTAAGTTGTCTATCTTGCCTTCATTCTTGCTGGTTGGGACAGCATCCCTTGCAACTAAAATCCTGGGTGGCTCATCGGAACAAACTCTTCAGAACAGTGGAACCAAAATCTGCTCTGTTTCTGGAAACCACATCCAACTTATAATGCAAAATGAAAGAATGTGGGTTGGCCCACATAGCCGCAGCACAAATAGATTCCATGGGCAACCTAGCCTGAAAGGCCACAGAAGTGGCTAAAGCTCTGGTGGAGTGACCTTTTGGTTTAACAGGTAATTCTTTATTCCTCAGTTGATAGATAAATGTGATGATAGAAGTCAACCACCTTGACAAGGTTACTTTTGAGACTGGAAGACCTTGTTTACCCTCAGCATAAGACAGGAAAAGTTGATCCGATTTCCTGATGGCCTTAGTTCTATGCAAATAAAAGCGTAGTTGCCTGCGAACATCTAACTGATTCAATTTATATTCCGCCCTGTTGGGGTGGTTGGGAAAAAACACAGGAAGGTCTATGGACTGATTCAAGTTATTTTCTGAAGAGACCTTAGGAAGGAAGGAAGGATAAGTCCTGAGAGCAACCCTATCATTGTGGAACACTAGGTAAGGAGGACGGGTACAAAGAGCCTGAAGTTCCGAAACTCTTCGGGCTGAAGTAATGGCTACCAGAAAAAGAGTTTTCCAAGATAAAAACTTCAAGGAACAAGATGCTGCAGGTTCGACGAGAGGCAATATTAGAGAAGCTAAAATCAAATTTAGATCCCACGGAGGTGGAGGATCTCTCACAAGAGGCCTGAGCAGAGTGGTCCCTTTGAGAAAAGCTTTACATAGCTTATGCGACATGATATAATTTCCCGACAGGTCAATGTGAAAATGTGAAATTGCAGTTAACTGAACTCTAATTGTAGTGGAAGCGGACCCAGAATGAAAGAGTTCCGCAAGAAATTCCAAAATGTGGTGTATAGGGGCTGAAAAGGGGTCTATAACTCAGTCTCCGCCCACAAAGAAAAACGTTTCCACTTACTAGCGTAAGTTTTTCTGGTGGTAGACTTGTGCAATGATAAAATAATTTTGCGCACAGAGGGGGAGATATCTGGAAGCCTTGCTAAGGTTGGAAGTGGAGCAACCAAGCAATGAGCTGGAGAGATTGCAGGGATTGGTGCAGCCCACCCGATTGATGGAACAGAAGGTCTGGAACTAGGTCCAGAGTCCAAGGCTGCTTGAGAAGATGATGATGCAGGAACGGGAACCATATTTGTCGAGGCCAGTAAGGAGCAATAAGGATCATTTTGCTGTATTAGTTTCGGAATAAGGGGAAATGGAGGGAATGCATAAAGAAGTCCCTGAGGCCAATCGTGGACTATAGCATCTTTGGGGGAATGTCCGGGAAGTGGAAGGAGAGAGAAGAAATTGTTGGACTTGCGGTTGAAGGGGGTGGCAAAAAGGTCGCAGCAAGGCTGGCGCCATTTGCGGGATATTTGGTCCGCAACTATTTGATTCAGAGACCACTCGTGAGGCATGAGAATTGCTCTGCTCAGCCTGTCTGCTATGACGTTGGACTTCCCAGGGATGTGCGTTGCGATCAGAAACCATTGGGAAGAGATCACCCACTGCCAGTGCCTGAGTGCTTCTCGACATAGGGGGTAGGACTTGGTTTAGCCCTGCTTGTTGATGTACCATACTACCGACATATTGTCTGTTTGAATTGCAATGGTCCCGGTAGGAAGAGAGTCCTAAAGAACTTGCAACGCTAAAAGCACGGCCCTCATCTCCAAGACATTTATATGCAAGTGGTACTCGTGAGGTTGCCAGATGCCTTGGACTGCCGATCAGGGAAGCGTCCGTGGTAACCGTAGCAACTGAGGGAGGTGAAAATGGTCTGCCCAGGGGCACTGATGTGGAGATCATCCACCATGTAAGGTGCTTTTTGCATGCTTCTGTGATCATAATCGTGTGAGACATGGGAAGCTGCTGGAAGGACTATTGGGTGAAAAGCAGCCACTGGAGAATCCTCATATGAAAACGAGCTAGAGGAACAAGTATGATCGCTGCTGCCATGAGACCCAGAGTTTGGAGGACGAACCTGGCTTGAATTCTTTTTCATGCTAATAAGACCTGTACATGTTGACAAATCACTAATACCCTGTCTGGTGGAAGGCTCGCTGACATGTCTTTTGTATTTAGATTTGCGCCTATAAAGGTGATAGACTGACAGGGCGACAATGAAGACTTTTTGAAATTTATTGAGATACCTAGTCTGGAGCAAGTCACTATAGTGTAGTCTCTGGCTCGCAGAAGGTGATGCCTGGTGGTAGCAGTAAGGAGCCAATCGTCTAGATATGAAAACACCAGGAATCCTTGCCGTCTCAGGTGAGCGGTAACTACTGCCATACATTTGGTGAACACCATGGGGGCTGTGGTGAGACTAAAGAGCAGAGCTCTGAACTGCTAATGGCTGACTCCCAGCCGGAAGCGAAGGAATCTTCTGGAGCGTCTGTCCATTTTGACATGGTAGTACACATCTTGAAGATCTAGAGACCACATCCAATTTGTCCTGACCCAGAAAGGGCATAATGGACTGCAGCGTGACCATCCAAAACTTCGTTCTTTGTACAGACCTGTTCAGTCTGCTGAGATCCAGAATGGGTCTCCAGTCCCCTGTCTTTTTTGGTACCAAAAAGAACCTTGAGTAAATTCCGGATCCTTGCTGGTCTGCTGGGACTTGCCGGATGGCCCTTTTTCTTAGCAGTTCTGAAATTTCTTGTACTGCTTGATCCCTTAGATTGGGTGGAACATCTGGAAGGGACTTGTTTAACACTACGGGAGTGCGAGCAAAGGGTATTCTGTAGCCTCCGGATATAACCGACTGTACCCATTTGTCTTGTGTTATGTCTTTCCAGGCCCTTGGGTACAGTGTTAATCTTCCCAGACTGCCTGCAGAGGTGGGCAGTCAGTCAACCCATCAGGGATGCTGGAAGGGCTTCTCAGAGAAGGATTCTCTGCTGCCCTGGTTTTGCGGACCCCCTCTGCCACGAGGGCGGTGTCTATTATTGTTCCCTCATCTGCCCCTGGATGGGAACTCACCACGTGTGTCCGGCAAGGCTCACTGGGATTTCCGGAACCACATCTTTCCACTCTTCTGACCCTTGGGATATGGTCTGGAAGGAGTGGAAAAAGAGACTCCCACAGCAGAGAGAGTCTTGTCTTCCTGCTCACACCTGGTAAGGGTGTCCATCACCTGTGATCCAAAAAGAGAGGAACCATCAAAAGGGGTGTTGGTGAAAGATGCTCTGAAAGGTTCCGCAAAGTTACATAGCCGCATCCAAGTGTGTCTCCTTAGAGCAACACCTGTGCCCGTGGCTCTACTCGCACCATCGGCTGCATAAGAAATTAGACTCATGGAGGAGTTCATCACTAAATTAAGAGTCATCAGCTGGGAAGCTGCCTTAGCCTGGGCCCCCTCAGCTGATGGATCTTGGAGGGTATCTCCAAGCTCTTTAAGGAGATCCCTTTGAAGGCGGGTAAAGTGGCACAAATAATTCAGAGACCTCATAGAAAAGGTTGCTGAAGAGAACATCTGCTTCCCATATCTGACCATTGTCCTGGACTCCTTGTTAGGGGGATGGACAGATGAAGAAGTTTCAGCCAACTCCTCCTTTGTGGCCGCCGCTACCACCATGGCATCAACAGGGAAACCTTTGGTCAAAAACTGTTTATCCTGTGGTGCAGTTATGAATTTAGCGGGTCTTCTGGGGGTCGGTTCCACTGTGTCTGGAGCTGACCACGCCTTCCGAGCCACCACAGACATCAGTGGGTCGAAAGGCGGAGACACCCAGGAGGTGGAAGGTCGGGATCCAAACGCATCCAGGAATACCGACTCATCCTCGGAGGGGCTTAGGGTAGTCCAGTTCCCCCTCTGCCTAAGTATCTCAAAGATGTCTGAGAAGGAGACATCTTCAGAGGGGGATCTCGGGGACCCTTCCAAATCCTCTAAGTCGGTATCTGATGTGACAGACTCAGGGGAGTCAACATGCTTCATCTTGCATTTCATCTTACGAGGTGGCTCCTCTGAATGATCAGGGGAGGCCTCGGAAGAGGAAGATACACCCAAGGGGGTGCCCTGGAGCATTGGTTCCCCACGCTTGGTGTCTGGAGGAGGGGCAGAGGCAGACGCAGGCACCATAGTGGGAGGAGCCGATGGGGATGATCGTGGGGCTGACTCAGGGGCCAGCACACTCCTCATGACCTCGAAGGCGTCCCTGCTCGGATGCCGAGAAGGCTCCAGTTCCAAAGAGACCGGAATCCCACTCCGCACCGAGGGGGACGGCTCCGAAGCTGATGTAGGAGTCGAGCTCACCTCCGCCGAAGCTCCGAGGGGGAGAACAGGGTCGGGACAAGGGTCCGATGCCACTCGCCCCCTTGGAGACGATGAGGGAGTCTTGGCGCCCAAACCCTTCCAAGGACGGCATCAAGGAAGCGATCGGAGCAGACGACGGAACCAAAGGAGAATTGGTGCCAACGGTTACATGACTCGAACCCCAGTGAACTCTGGAGGAGTCGGAGGAGGAATAACTGCAGACATGGACGGAGCAGACACCTGATTAGGGGGGGCTGGACATTTTTGCTAGGGCCTGCGATTTTAACAGCCTACTGACCACTCTCTCCATGTCATGTTCTGAGAGTCTTGAGGACCGAGAAGAGTGGGACCGATGACTGTGCTCCAATTGGAGCAGAGGAGACCTCGGAGCCGAGCGTATCGACTCCAGGGAGGGAGACCTAGATCTCTTTCGACTCCCCGACGGCTCCGAAGACAGAGTCAGAACCGACTGGGAGACAGGTAAATCGGTTCCGGCCGGAACCAAGGCTGAAGTAACAGCTTCACCCATCGACGGCTCCGAATTGGGGGCCGAAGATTTAGGTGGCTTAGAGGCCTTCACGGGCTGAGCCTTAGCCGGTGAATCCTGCTTAAGTAAACCCTGTAGGATTAACTTATTTTTACGCTCCTGCAGGACTCTTGGGCTGAAGGCATGGCAAACTGAACAAGAGTCCTGCAGGTGCACGGCACCCAGACAATACACACAAGAAATGTGACCATCTGAATCCGGACACTTTGGTATCCTTGGATATCCCTGAAAAAAAAATAGAATACCAAGGACAATACACAAAAAATAGGATATAACTACCACACACACTAAAGTTATCACACCCAAAACATAGCAAGAATACTCGCAATATTCTACTTACAAGCTAAATAAAACTAACTAGGTAAAAGCTACTTTTTTTTTTTTATAGAGAAAAGGAAAAGGGTTGGCCTCTAATTTAAACGGCTACCTATGAGAAGAAAGTGAAGGGGGGAGGGGAAAACTCTCTAACTAAAACGAGTTTTCTGAAGGGATAGGGGAAGGATCAAGAAAGAATTATAGAATACAACAAGTATATATAGAGAAAGGTTGTAACTACTATTAACAATCTACACTAACAAGCCTAATAATTTTCAAAACAGATAAAATAATGAAAATATACGACTTGAGCCAGTAAGACAACCTCGCAGCAGAAGCGGCAAACGAGATCTGGGTATCTAGCGCCAGGCATCATGGGATATGGGGTGGCCTCGAGCCAGTATGCAGCTCTCGAGCTTTTGAAGATGGCCGAGTCGGAGCCGACAACCAGCAAGAATGAAAACAAGATAGACAACTTAACATCTACTATTATGGAGCTTAAAAATACTGGGATAAATAATCAACTTTCAGACGGGAATATTACTTGTAGGTGGGGACCAGAACGTGATTTTGAGTAATGAGGATGTATCATGGGGACCAAGAAGGGAAAAATAAAATGGAACAAAGACACGTAGAACAACAAGCACAATTGCTGGGTGACAACCTATTGTGCTTGTTGCTCTAAGTGTCTTTATTCCGTTGTAAGCACTTGGGTTCCAAACCAGTTATTTTACATTAGGAGAATTTGTGGCCTAGACTCTTGTAGCAGAAGAGTAAAGTCTACAACCTTCTAAGCTGGGAATTACTGGTTGAAGTCTCATAGTGTCTGTTATTCTGTAAGTGTCTTAGTTCTGGTTTTAGTACTTGGGCTCCAAACCAATTACTTTGCACTGAAAGGACTGTGGTCTGGGCTCTTGTGGCAGGGGAATATAGCCTACACCTTTCTAAGCTAGGAATTTCCGGTGCAGGCTTACCTTGCCTGTTATTCTAAGTGTGTTTATTCTGGTTTAGACCCTTGGGTTCCAAAGCACTTACTGTAAATTAGGAGGATTTGTGGTCTAAACTCGTGTGGCAGGAGAGAGCAGCCTACACCCTTCTGGCTGGAAATTGCTGGTTGCAAGCCTATTGTGTCTGTTATTCTAAAGTGTCTTAGTTCTGGCTGAAGCACTTGCGCTCCAAAACTAGTTGTTTTACATCAGGAAGGTTTGTGGTCTAGACTCTTGTGATGGGAGAGTGTGGCCTACACCCTTCCATGCTTGGAATTTCTAGTTAAATGCTGCATTATTTAAACTGCCTTCTGCTGCTGTGACTGTGATTTTATGCACTTTTAATTTCTAGTACATTTTACAGCAGAGGCTAGATTCAGACTCACTGAATCTATTCTGTTTGGTATCACTTGAGTACTAAAACCAGCTCTTCAGTGAGATTCTGAAATATCTGAGGTATGTATCCATTACATCCAACTAACTATAAATGCCTATTTTTGCTAATACTGCACTTCTAATTTGTATTTCACTGTTTGAATTGTCTGAACTATTTTTTGGTCACATTTTACTGTACACAGTAATAGTTCAGCTGTAGCACTGCCTAATTCAAAGCCAATTTTGTAACGTCTGGGCATCAACTTCAAGCCACCTTTGTTGGTGAAGGTCCTTCTGCACCCTTGTGTGAGGAGAGTGCTGTCTGGGTCCCATCTAATCAAATTTAATTTGCGTTAAAAAAGGGTATTTTCTTGTTTTAAGCTCTGCATTTAAACTTGTTTGAGCTCCATCGTGTATTGGCCGTGTAGTTGTGGTCACCGTTGGTGGCTACAGATGCAAATGTTTTGTTTGTTAAATTTTCCCTTAGCACTTTGCTTGTGGTCCTCCAGAGGTTTCTTCCGACCCTGTTCTAATGTCAGGTGGAACACTAAGCCTAGCCTCAGAGGTACCAACACATCTCTCACCCACTAGCCACTTCTAAGTGTGACCTCTTTTCCTGATCGTATAAATTTACCTATCACTATGGATGGACAATTTCCCACAGTTTGTCCAGCCAGTTTGGTTGGCATGGGCATTCTGAGACAATGTAACAAATGTCTCATGTTCACTGACAACCCTCTACTCCTAGTACAAACAAACACAATGTGTGAGAGATGAAACTATATTAAGAACCATGAATCTATGTTCTCACACATCAGTCGGTACATATGACAATGAGTGGGTTGCCAGCATGCACACCTCACCTCCTACTCCACCCAAACTCACATCACACATATCTACATATGAGGAGGCCCTCATCAGAAATGTGCCTAAACTCCAGAGACCTCCCAAACACAAACACAAGCACTCTACACATAACACTTTCTCTGCAGAACACATGACACATAATAGCTCATGCACCAGTCTCTCATCAGGCAAACCCTTAAGGCAAAACAGAAAATCAAACCTATTGGTCATAGGTGATTCCATTGTGAGACACACTGATGTCCCTCTCACCATGCTGGATAAGGCTGTCAGGTGCCAGGAAATGCCATATCACACATGCACTCAATTCTCTCAACAACCGGTACTGTTATGACTCTTTCATAGTCGATTTTGGTGTGATCGACTTGAGATGTAATTTTCTGGACTATATGAAAATAGACATAACTGAGCTCTTGGACTATGTGTCTCAGGCAGGCATGTCCCTAGCTTTAAGTAGCATTTTACCTTCACCTAGGATGATGCTTCAATAGAAACAGAAAATGATTGACTTCAATAATTAGCTTATCTTCTGATGTCATCCTAAGGGGATCCACTATCTGTCAGCCTGGGATGACATGATCGACAAACCTTGATGCGTTGCCACAGATGGCCTTTATCTGTTACCCCTGGGATTTCAGCTACTGGCTAAGGCTCTTGCCACCCCCATAGTGCCTTGTGTCTCTAGAACAAAATTCCCAATGTAAAAACTCCATCTAAAAACAACCTCAAGGTCATGGTGCTAAATGCTATGAGTCTCAACATGAAACTGCACTCACAGGAAGCTGTCCTCACCTTGGAAGACGCAGACATTTGTGCAATCATGGAGACCTGGTTCAAGGTTGTGGAGAGCACCCAGCCATAGCGAGTTATATCTCCTTTCACATGTTCAGACCTCAAACTGAAGGTGTGAAAACTAAAGGAGGCGGTGTATGCTCGACAGAGGCACAGCAAAATAATGGGTATAGTTCCCCATACTAAAGGGGTGGCGTAAGCCACAAAACTATGGGCTAGGCTTGTAAATGCCCTCGGGCAGATAGCCTAGTATGAACCTATGAACCTATGAACCTATTCATTACAGATAAATACACCTCCAGATTGGTTAAACAGTATGATTCCCCGGAGACACTTCAGGTGAAATTAACTGTTGGTAGGACACCTACTCAAGTCACTGCCAACTACAGGAGCCCCTCTCTGAATCAAGACACCCACTCTACCTATTTGGATCTACTTGAGTCTATCAAGATACATCAAAACACTAACTACCCATCCATTGACTGGGCAAATTATTCATGCTCAAATTGGTTTGCCCAAAGGTTTCTCGACTTTACTGCAATGCCCTGCACCAGCTAGTTGACACCCCCACAAGGGGTGCCAACATCCTGGATCTGGTGCTCACCAGTATGAAGGACCACTGCAGGACACCCATTGTGAGGTCCTCCCTGGTGAGATCTGACCACAAATAGGTCTATCACACCTAACCGCACCCCAGTAGCAACTAAACTAAAAAACTTCTACAAAGCAGATTATAACCTCTTACGGGATGGCATAAATAGCTTTATTGCGCCTCCTCCCTCAGATGGAACTGGCAACTATGCCAAGCTCTACACCAAAGCTTTATACAAACACCTGTAAAACTGCATTGACTCAGCCATACCTGACAGGATCAAAACCAGCTCCTCAAGGAAGAGCAAACCTGCCTGGTGGACAACTGTCATTAACAGGTTTTACAATAAGAGGAAGAAATTGCTGTCCAATGTTAAGAGGGAGTGAGCTCTCCTAAACTGGAAACACTTCCTCCTCAGCTTAAACAAACAAATAAGACTCCTTGTAAAGTCCTCCAAACCAAACTATGGGTCCACATTAGCTTCCTGAACTGAACAAAGGACAATCACAAGGCATTCTATAGTTACATCCGTAACCTAAAAGGAAAGGCCCAGATTTGTGCGGAACTGGTAGTTAATGATACCACGTATAAGGAGCCTGTGGACATAGGCCAACAGGTTTTGTGAAAACTTCACTCCCCTGTCCCTGCCACACGTACCCCATGACATCCCTACCATCTATCCCCTACCTTGTATCTCTAAAGAGCAGGTCGTAATTGCCCTTTCCAAGGCCAAAAACACACATCTATGGGACCTAATAACATCCCAGGCTGCATCCTACATGGACTCAAATATGAATTAGCAACACCACTGGGTATTCTTCAATCATAAGCACTGGCTTTGTACTGGCTGAATGGAAACCAGCCACTGTTATTCCCCTGCACAAAGGTGGTGCTTCCACTGACCCCAGGAACTACAGACCTATTAGCCTGACTAGCCTTATCTGCAAAGCTATGGAGTGAATCATCATGGACCTTATCAACAAAGATGTAAGTAATCTCCAAACACTTGACCCTACTCAGTTTGGATTTTTCAAAGGGAGATCATGCTTGTCAAACCTGGTGGATGTCTTTGAGACAGTCAAGAAGGGCCTGGACAAGGGGAAATCTATGCATACAGCCTACCTGGAATTAGCCACAGCATTTGACACTATCCTCCACTCAGGCATCATTGACAAACTCACCCAGCTAGGCATCAACCCTTATATTGTTAAATGGCTCACTGATAGAACTCAAACAGTTAAAATTGGGGAATCCACCTCCAACAGCAGACCTGTAACCAGTGGTGTTCGACAGGGATCAGTCCTGGGACCTCTACTGTTTGGAATCTATTTCTCCAAAGTACAAGCAAAAACTAAAGATCTGTGGCTGACAAAGTTTGCTGAAGACTGCAAACTGGGAGTGGTCACAGAATCTCCAAATGATGTCAACATCTTACAACAGGGTCTTACACAAACAAATGATTGGTGCCACAGTCACGGCCTTAAACTCAATGCAAAACAAACGTATGATCATTCCTTTCAGTAAAAGTGATGTCCCTGCTAACTACCACATCAATAGCAACACCTTAAGTATGCACTCAGTGGTGAGAGACATGGGGACACAGGTTGACAGCTACCTTACCTTTGACCACCATGTCAACACAGTGGTAAGAAGGGCATTCCTATATTGCTCATCCCGTAAGTAAGGGCACTACCTACAGAAAAAAAGAAATTACCTCCCTGTACTCATCCATCATCAAGCCAATAACTGAGTACAACACCCCTTTTGGTATGTATCTTTCTAAACACCTTCAGAATTGGAGAAACCACAGAGGTTCCTCACTAGGCAAATTCAAGGTCTTCACCATCTGTCCTATGAGGAACGTCTGAAACCACTGTCACTTTATTCCGTTTCATACAGAGTACTCAGAGGTGATCTCTGCCTTGCATATAAGGCAATCTCTGACCCTATGTTATTGGAAATGCTTCATATCCGAAAGTCAAATGGTACATAGGTTACTAACTCTAAATACCTTAACCTAGTATGTGACATTAATAAAACCTGCTGGAGGGACAGATTTGTCTCCCAGAGGTTACCACACCTTTGGAACAGACTTCCACTTCATGTCAAAAAGAGCACCTCATTGGCCCTCTTCAAATGCAATCTGGACGATTGAATGGGTGACCGTAAATTCACCTGGGGGTTCCACTCGTGTCCCTCTTGGACAGGGGCAATAGGTGCTGATCACTGAAATAAGGGTATGAACTTGGCTAGGCTTGTAAGGGCCCTACGGCCATTAGCCTAGTACCTTTCTATGAGCCTATGATCCAATATAACAAAAGAGGATATATTTCTGAAGAAACTATGTGAATTCAGCCATAGAAATGAGAATTTACATATTATTCCCCAAGGTACAATAACTTGTCTAGACTGGACAGAAATTATTTTAACCAGAGCATGCCACTTAATATACAGCTTTGGCACACATTCAATAACTACCTTCAGCTCATGAACCAATAAAAAATTAAGATAAAAATGTTCATAAGGAGGGTCATGTTTAGTCTCTTCCCACGTATTATTAGCTGCAATAATAGAAGTCATTTTAATCCACACTCCTAAATACTTCTATCGTGTCCCCATAAATATGGGTATTGATAAACTAACTTGTATGTTCATCAAACAATTTACATCTATAACCACTGTTTTATCTTCATTTACTTTCTATCCTGAAAATACATGAAACTGTCTCAAAAAGTTTCAAAACACTGAAATGACCTTTTCTGGATTTATCATCAAGTACAAAATATCATCATCTGCAATTAATGCCAACTTTTATTGATTACCATACTACTTACACCCTTGAATTTCTGAGTCCCTTATTTTCCTTGCCAATGGCTCTAAATATGAAGCAAATAACAGGGAAGGATGACACCCCAGCCTGGTTCCTCTGTTTAAACACAATTTATTGGAGAGGAACCCCGCTGATTTATTTTTTGCTTCCATACCATCATATATAGGTTCTTAGGTAAGTGCTAGGCTAGCCGCCTTTACAGGTCGTTTTAAGTCTAGCCCATTTTGAATTTTGTCACTCAAAATAACTTATCCCATTTGGTTATGGGCTGGTCTTACCCATCCCATGGTTGATAATTATATATTACCGTTAATAAGAATAATTAGAATCATACCATAGATAATTTGTGGGGACCCATGCATAGGATAAAGTAGCTAGGAGTTGCCTCTGTCCATCAATAGGGGACAGTCCTGGGGTAGATTTTCTGTTTCCCATCTACAGGTCAAAGGTGAGCTAGAAAATGGGCAGGGATGAACTTTACATGGATGGGTAGTCTATTCCACAACAGCTATATTCTCTGAAATATACTTGTCCCGCCAAATCATTCTGTTGATGTTGCAGAAGAGGTTTAGATCCTTTTATATTCTAATTAGCCTTATTATGCATCAGGGAATACAAAAGTTTCCATTGCCCTACTCAAAATTTCAGCTCACTCTGTCAAATGCCTTCCTACATCAGGACCCACCAACAACAGTGATACTTTCTTAAATTCTGCTTCCCTCTGAATCATCATTGTTCTATAAATGTTATCAAATGCTTGCCTCCCCTCCATAAAATGGCAGACACATAGCTATCAAATTTGGCAACACCTTTGCCATTCTTTTAGCTAGCATAGACAAACACTTTATATTCATGGTTTAAAACTGAAGTGGATCTATATAGAATCTGGGTCTGATGGATCTTCACCATCTCTGGGTAAACAGCCACCACAGTTTTCTTCCAAGATACTGGTGTTTCAGCTCCTTTTAAAATCCTATTAAACAAAATCTTCCAGATCTGAATCACTTTCTCCTATCTTCCACAGGAATACCATCTGCTACTGGAACGGCCCTGCTAATCTGATTATATATTAGAGCTTTTATCTTATCTCCTACTAGTATTAGTTGTTGAACCTCATCTTTCTCTAACCTTAGAAATATTTATGGATGGCTTAATTATGCTATCTGTGCTCTTTCCTGGTTTCAGCATTCTTCTGCCTTATACACATTTTTATGACATTTCTGAAATACATCTACACCTCAACAGGACCTCCAGTTATTTTTCTTTTCATAAACTCCACAAGTTTGGTGACAACCCTTTATACATTTTATTGCCTTAGTCATTGTGCTAAAATTTTTTGTGCTCTCTCTGGAGTTATCAAAAATAATTGCTTAACGGCACACTTTCGAAACTCAAGAACATTATCCAAATACTTTCTTATTTTCTCTTTAGCACTCTGCTGCTGCTCTTCTTGTTTTGTGAGATCCCAATACTTCAAATTTTGTCACCCCTCCCCCAAATAATTCCCATTATTTTGCAGCCATATCTCTTTCTCTTCTTTTTCAACCCTATTTTTCAACTGCATTTTCATTTTATCCCACTCACTAGCTATCACTTCTGAAGAAATTTCTATCTTCTCTATTAACTCTCAATTTCCACTTCCCATTTCTTGAATTCCTCTCTTTTAAACAAGTAGGTCGGAAAGACAGTGTCTCATTTTTACTTTATTACTCCATATTTTTATCTTGGTTTTTACTTCTGCATGATCTGAAATAGTTATTGGATGTGTGTCAAAGCTTTCAGTTAAATCCACATGTTCCTGTGAAATACAAATTCTTTCAAGTCTAGCCCAGTTATTATTGTAAGATGGGGAATAACATGTAAATGCTGTCAGAATTCCCGGTACTGAATTCACGTTGTCCATTCTGAATATTTTCTTTTTTTTTCTTAAATTTGCAGCCTTTTGTTATATTTTCCCTTCTGCGTCCCCCCCCCCCCCGATACATCTTCATTATATTGCAAATCAAGTTCAATTCCCAACCTATAATTAATGTTCCCTGCTGAAAGCTGATTATTTCTCTCCAAAATTCTCAAATTCCATAATAGCAATTTTTGTGGTATGCAAACATATGCCAATACTTCCTTACAACCAAAAATCTACCATTATTGTTTTTCCCTATGCTAGTAGGTCTCTAATAGTGAACAAAATCAGTATTATTGCTATCCCTTTTCCTTTGCCAAAATATTCCAGTGGATATCCATCCGGAATATATATATATATATATATATATATATATATATATATATATATATATATATATATATATATATATATATATATATATATATATATATATATATATACACACACACACACACATACACACCCCATCTTTTGGCTGCTCCCGTTAGGGGTCACCACAGTGGATCATCGGTTTCCTTTTCTTCCTGTTCTCTGCATCTTGCTCTGTTACACCACCACCTGCATGTTCTCTCTCACCACATCCATAAACCCTGTCTTAGGCCTTCCTCTTTTCCTCTTACCTGGCAGCTCCATCCTTAGCATCCTTCTCCCAATATACCCAGTATCCGTTCTCAGCACATGTCCAAACCAACTCAATCTCACCTCTCTGGCTTTGTCTCCAAACCGTCTGACCTGAGCTAACCCTCTAATGTACTCATTTTTAATCCTATTTTCGTCACACCCAATGCAAATCTTAACATTTTTAACTTTACCTCCAATTCTGATGCCTGTCTTTTTGTCAGTGCCACAGTCTCCAACTCATATAACATACTAGTTTCACTACCATCTTGTAGACCTTCCCTTTCACTCTTACTGGTACCAGTCTGTCAAAAATCACTCCTGCACGCACCTCTTCACCTCTCTTCCACACTCACCTTTACTCTGAATTGCTGATCCCAAGTATTTAAACTCATCCACCTTTGCCAACTATACTCCCTGCATCCTCACCATTCCTCTGTCCTCCATCTCCATCTCATTCACACACACATGCATTCTTAGTCCTGCTGACCTTCATTCTTCTCCTCTCTAGAGCAAATCTCTACCTCTCCAGGGTCCCCTCTACCTGTCCCCTACTCTCACTACAAATCACAATGTCATCTGCAAATATAGTCCACTGTGACTCCTGTCTGATCTTGCCTGTCAGTCTGTCCATCACCATTGCAAATAAAGGGCTCAAAGCTAATCCTTGATGTAACTCCACCTCCACCTTGAACGCATCCTTCACTTCTACCGCAGATCGCACCACTGTCACACTGCCCTCGTATGTATCCTGTACCACTCTTACGCACTTTTCTGCCACTCCTGAGTTCCTCATTTCCTCATACTATACAACTGAGATGCACACACACAGCCATTTCTTAATATAATTCAATACTCTTTCCTTTTTGTCTGTACATTTACCTTCCAAGACAGTATGGACAGAGTATCCATTGTGTTACAATAGCTCTTGATCTCACCCATTACACGTCATAGTTTTTTTTGAATGGGTTTTTCCAACTTTTGTCTTAAATGCACACATCATTTAGCAAGCTGATCTTTTGTACGGTTTCTTCTCATCTTCATTTGAGCCTATGTCACATTTGTCAAACTTTTTGCTTTAATACAAATGCTTGCAAAAATAAATACATTTTAAGAATGCCCCATCCCCTATTAACTAAGCAAACACACAAACGTATGTACTTTTTCAAGAAATGAACTTTAACCCTCAAGATAGGGGCAATGTCCCAAATCAAAAGCTGCACCCACTGGCATTTCCCAATATAAAATGAAGGTAACACATGCTAAAGCGCATTTTAAGGCCTGTGCTACCTAAGAAAAAGTACACTTGCTACCTTTAAATAAAACTAAATGGTGCACTGTTCTATCAAATATATTAAATATTAAGGATGCTGAGGAGGATACGATCTCTTACTCACTTTCCAAAATTTCAAATTATTTTTTTACTGAAGTGCTTGTTGTTGTTCCTATAAATTTTGTATTTCCCTCAGCAAGGAAAGTTCAGAACTCTCAGGATTAATTGCTTGTAGCTGCAAACAGCTCAACTCCATCTAAAGGTAGTCAGCAATGAGGGTAAAAAGCAACTAACAACTCTGCATACACATGAAGGAATCTTTGTAAATTTCATTCAGAACAAAATGTACTAAACTAATGCCAACTTCCCTTAGCTTTAGACTTCATTGTCTCCAACTGAAAACATCAGAAAAAAGCAACAAGCTAATATCTTTGTGGATACAAGAAACGTAGCATTTTTTCATGCCTTTCATCCATCCATCCATCCATCCATCCCTTATAAAAAAGACAAGTACACTTTTACACTCCATCCCCACCACAGCAGCCCAGTATCACATCATTAACTTAAACTTGCTTTATTTTATAAAATAAAGGTTGCACAGAAGCATGTATTTCTTACACCTAAGAAAAAACACCTGTTTACTTTAAATATCTTTAACATATAGAGCAGGCAGTAAAAAGGCCCACACACATTTGAAATGCCCCTGACTGCACCCAATATAAAACTGCTTTATATGCAGTTCATATATAACAGAACGTTTTATACAAATACTAAAAAGAACAATCTGCCCACAACTTTAACAAAGTCAACAAAACTGCAGCATTTCTCAGACACTTTTTCTTGCAAAGCCATATTTCACAAATGTGATTGATGCTTTATACCCTACCATTTGTTCACTAATTTCAGTGCTGCTATTCTTCTTCATGATCATCTTTATCTCACAACACCATACTCTTGTTCAAGCCCAATGTGCTGTTAATTTAGTCTGGTCAACTTCTGCATTTTTTTTCTGTTTCTCAAACATCTTCCTTTGGAACACTGGAAAACAAGTTTAACTGGCAAAGTCTCTCTATAAGCTTTACTGCCACATGAATAATGAGCAGAATCCCCTTCTGATTGCTGGGTCATGTTTCATTGAATAAACCTTTGCTTCCTTTTTAGCCTGTTTGGCATCTAAAAATGTCTTTGATCCTCTAGGTAAAAATATTCTGAAGAGAGCTGGATATAGCAGCTTGAATCTTATACCTACCTCTTGACATTCCCTGATTGCTGAGCTAAATTTGCTTCTCTTCTGCCTGATGTACTGTGCATAAGTATTTCTCCAAACACTCTGTTGTCTCCATTTTTAAATACTTTTGCCTTCTGTCACAGTTTTGTCAGGATCAACTGTGTGTGTGGATATGACTGCATCTTTACAAATATAGGTCTTTGCTGCTTTCTCATGGCCAGGTTTAGATCATACACTCGATGTGTCCTTTCAGTTAAATCTTGCTGTGAACACCAGTCCAATTGCCTATTTGTGCTTTTATAAATTTAATAAAGTCTGTTCCTTCCAATTTTTCTGGTACAACAGAAAATCTCATTTTTTTCTGTGCTCTCTGTCTTCAAGCTCTGCTGTTTTTGAAACAGCTCTTCTTGAGGAGCCTGATACCCAGACAGCCTTTTCTTCATTTCATCTTGTGATATTTGCAATATCATCAGTTCATCTAACTAGCTAATTAAAGGTTCTATTTTTCCAGCCTTTTGTTATTTGGGTTGGTATATTTATTCAGTGTTAAATTTATTTTAATCACCACTGATTATATTTGATTTCTTTTTCCTCTAAATTACTGGAAGCAGTCTCTTGTACCAAAGCTGGGGCTTGAACTACTTTTTTGCTGAACAGCTCAGACCTTTTTTGATTGATTTCCTTTCAGGTTCTCTAAATTTCCGCTTTGCTGTCATGCAGGCAGTGTACTGCTTATTGTTGAGAAGACTATTGGCAAAGGTACAGACAGAAAAATATCTCGGGTCAAGGTTGTAGTCAGTAAGGATACAGATGCCAAGAGTGTCAAATGAAGAAGTGACTGCAGTCTAATTGTAAAACAGAAATGAATATCTCAGTTAGGAAAGGGAATGCAAATGTCCAAACCAATGTCAATGCCACACTTGGGGCTGAGGACATAGACAATGATTTCCCAAGTATGAAGTCATTTAAGGCTGAAAAGACTGAAGTTGAAGCTCAGCCTTAAACAATGGGATAAAACCTGTCACGCACAAGCCTGATGTCATGATCTCCAATGCTGAGGGTTCAAAAGCTAACCCAGCTGAGATCAGCAATAACCTCATGAGTGTTGGTGCTGAGACCAAGCTCGAGTGGCTGTCCTAGACTCCTAGAACCACAGAGGCCCAAGGTGCTGACAAAACCTGTGCTGAAACAACAGACATCAACACTACTGTTAATGCACAAAGTACAGAATTCAGTGACTGAAGACTTGAGGCTGACACCACAAATGACACATCTGTTAATGTCAACTTCTGCAAGTCTGCAACTGGCATCATAGGTTCACAGGTAAGTACTAGACAGACAATCTACAGATCACTACAAGCCTAGCCAAAAAAGCACTTTCAAAAGATCCCCCCATACATAACAACAACACAAGCTAGATAGGATTATAATCTGAGGCTACCCATCCAATTATCTAGGGTTATGCTAAAGATGGCAAGTATGCTACGCAGCTTGACATGTTGTGGAAGCTTGCTCAAAAGGTGGGGGATACAGTGCGATACGACTATCAGGAAACACTTCTTATTCATCCATTGCTGAAGGTTTAGTTAATTTACCCTGGTATTTGAGAAACCATTTGTTCTGGGAAGGAAAAAGAGGTCAATGATGATTGGATCTTTCATGACTCAAAAAACTGGACAATGATCACAGCAGAGGAGGCTGTAAGATATCTGTGAAGAGAGCTGCCAGTCTGTCTGGATTACTGTGAGTCTTTCTGCCACTTGTCATTTTAGATAGGACTCTCTCAGGTCTCTTGAGCAGAGTGATACCTTTAGACAAATACATGCCACATAGGCAATAATGGGTCTGATTAGAAGTGAGAAAATGAGAATTGTAACTTCTTTGGACCAAAAGAAGATTATAAGAAATCAGAAGAGCCAGACAGAATGCTTTCTGAACTACTAGGTAGACATTATGGTCAAAAGATTATCAATAAGAGTGCCTACACCTCTTAAAATAGTCACTGATTGGAGTGAGTAATATGGCATGAAAATGTTTCATTTATCAAAGTGAATTGTACTACATTTTTTCATAATTAGTTTGAACACAATGTCTTTACACCACTCAATTTACAACTGCCCACAGACTTTAAAAGCTATAGGCAAGGCGTGTTGGCTTAAAGGTTTGAGAAAGAGATGACAAACAGGAGACAATGAAGCACTGAGCTATGCAGTAACACCTTTGGTAATGTTCTTGCTTTCAAAAACTGACATCTAGACCTCTAACAACATGGGTTCTGCCAGACAACCAGTAAGCTATCCATCACATGACATATACATTTGTATTCAGATTTACAAGTCTGTCAATAATGCCTGCTTAAGGAATAGTCTCAAAAGTATTACCTAGGTTCAAATATGCTGGTATGTACTGCATAACCACTATAGTGCTTCTGTTGAGTTTTTCAAATAAATGAACAAGGTTAAACACTCAAAATCTGCCTTTGACAAAGCTGAACTGATTAGGGTCCACAGTTAACAGATTTTCAATGTCAACATTAATGAAGTCTAAGACAATATAATCCATAGCTTTATATACGAAGATGTAAGACCAATAATAGATTTAGAGATGTCAGTAACCATGGTTGGGACATTCTTGAGCAACAGCATTACAGTGGCTGTTTTCTAGGCTTTGGAATAGTAATCCATGAAGAGGTTTTCATTAAAGAGGTTATGAAAGGCTGCAGATAGGCCTACTGATAAGCAACCTGGTTTGTGATCAGGGTCCATGGATTAAGTGTTTTAAGAGGACTTGTTCCATAGTAATTTATAGTGATTAGCTGTGACTATGAAATCTGTGGAACAACAATAAATACAGGTAGAGTATAATTTGCACTAAATTTGCCAGCTGGGATACTGGCTATTTCCTTTGGGTCAGAATGGGCAGTATTAATGTGGTCTAGCTTTGAGCATCACTGGGTGTTAGCTCTTAACCTTTTGACATAGTTAAATAAAAATGTGCAGTCATTTTTGCTTTGAGTGGCTAATTATGTCCATATTCAGCTTCAAGCTTCCTAATGGTACCTCTAACATCTTTACTTGTTTAAGTGTTCACTTAATGTAGGTAGAATGAGGCTACGTATGAGCATCAAGTAATTTTTCTTTTTTTACAGTACATTTATAAAAGAGTATTCCACAATAGGGGTTGTTTTGATATTTCTCATTAATATTGTTGCACATAGGGACTGCCTTATTATTTAATTAAGTGGGAGTAGAAGTCAAAGGTACAAGAGGCAGAACACGTATTGAAACAGGGGCCACTGAGGAGAACTGAGATGAACAAGTAGTAAAGGGGGCAGGGATGAAGCACCTTTATCCAGTATGGTAGTGGGGAGGGGGCAAGAAACATTTCCTGCTCACATTCAAAAAAGACATCATCTTCTTCTGCTCTTTATTCTTGTTAACAAAGTGGCTTTAAGAAATACATCATGGATCTGGTAAATGGTGGCCATAACAGCAGTATCCATCAAAATTCAGAATTTACCACTGAGAAAATAATGTCTTGACTCCATAATGTTAGAGGGAGAGGACTTCAGAACAATTACAGGCAACTTGGAAACATAAGTAAGAGTGACAGTAGTTATTGGTGATAAATGTAGCACCTTTTTTTAACTAATTTAGTAGAATTCTTTATACAACCAACTACATTATGTCATTTTTTTCTTCTCACTTTCCTGATCGCTTTCCATCCTCTTACCTTTGTCCATTATCCCTTTGATCTGTGGTGTCATGGAATTCAAGCTTAGTCCTAGGGACTGATGGGGGTCAAATTCACATATTAGTCCTATTAGTGTCCCATGGGAATGGATGATTATCTTCTTTATAACCCTTGAAAAATTAACTTGTCCTTCTTAGGCCTGATAGTCGGGATTAAATGATTTGCAAATCTTGCATTTCTCCTTAAAGTTTTCCTCATAAAGACAAAGAAAAACATAAGGTGTACCTGCCTTGAGGATGAATTTTAAGTTCACATTTTGTGCCCATTTTACAGGCTTGAATATCCATCACTGTCAAAGCCAGAAAAACAAACAAATCACAACACAAAAGAACTCAGCAACAAAGGAAATATAAACACAAATTATCCACTTACCTTGGTCCTTTTCACCCTGGTCTATCCCATGCGAAAGTAGGGTCATATCCAATCCAGTTATTGCCAGTCTCCCTCGAGTTCCTGAACTTTGCACCCCCCCCCCCTCAATAATGCCTTGTGCTCAATTTAGCCTCAGATCAAGTTTACCTGTACAACTAGAACTTAAGAATTAAAATTCTGGAGAAAGAGGAACAAACCTAAGATAAAAGGATGAGAGATGGAAGGAAGGATGTTGTATCAGAAGGACTAGGTTAAAAAGGGTCAATTGTTCTGTTAATTACGTAACTTTTGTATCCTAGTTCATCCATTCATCCATCTGATCTGTCTGTTGGGACAAAATCCCAAGTCAACTTCCTTCTTTGGTAGGGTCACGACAGGATACTCTTCAGGACAGAAGCCCCAAAGGAAACTTTGGAGCTTGAAATTACATCCAGTTTGTAATCTCTGGCAAAAGTAAGCAAGGCTGACCAAGAAGCTCCTGCGCATATTTCCTCTAATGTAGACTTCCTGAAAAAGGCCCCAGATATAGCCACTTATCTTTTGGAATAGGCATATGGTCTAGATGGAAAAGACTCATTCTTACTTGCACAAGTAAATGATGTACAGTAAAAAAAAATGAAACTAGTGGTCTTAAAAATTCGCTAATGAGCTCAGTCACAAAACTTTCCAAAAATCATGAAGTCCAGGTAGTGTTCCCAAACAACAAGCCTTTGTCACAGACGAGCGATCCTCAGTAACAGAAAATATGTTCCCTTTCCCCAAAAATATGAATGATCCTGAAAATTATTTCTTAACCAGAGGATAGGAATCAAACATGTTACGTATGATCCTGGATCCCATTACAGATTCTAAAACCAGCAATGACCTTAGGTGGAACAGGCCTTTTGGGTAGACTTATCCAACGAGGGTACCCTAACCCAAAATAAGAGAAAAGTAAGGACATCTGCATTCTAGCTTACACCTGGGATTTCAATACAATTAAAGCCATTATTAAGGAGAACTGGGCCATCCTCACTGACAATCAATAGTTTGTGAGGGTTTTAGGAGATCACCCTACTTTTACATATAAAAAGAACAGAAGCATACGTAACTATGTGGAAAAGAAACATAAGGAACACCAGGATGACATAAGCACTAAAATCTGTGGGCCACCTAAATGCACTTTCAGTGAATACTTGCAGTGTGACTCATTTGCGTGACTGTATCTTAAAAAGATGGTGGAATCTTTAGCAGGTGGTAACTGTAATAATGAAAAAGTTGTATAGAGGGCTATGTGCAATGACTGCCCTGCATTTTATGTGGATATAAATTAATAAACTGAAAATGAAGATTTCAGGTCATCTTTCTGACAAAAGACAAATGCCAGTGGAACACCCTATCCAAACACTTATTAGAACACCCCGGACATTCTAGTTTTAAATTTATCATTCTGGACTGTGTAGAGATAGATGGGCTTGAAGGGGACATCAATGATGTTTTGGAGAAAAAATAATTATACTAGCAGTTGAAATTAAATGCCTATTACTGCTCTATTAAGAGTGTATTTAATTTACTTAAGCTGCCACACAATCTGTAAATGTTTTTCTTAGGGAATTCTTTGAGGAAATATTTTTAGTACTAAAAATATACTTAATAATAATAAAAATTATGTGTAGGATATGTATAAATGTATATATTGTTAGTTACTTTAACCTCAGTTCTGCTTTAATTAGATTTATTACATGACACCAGAGATTTAAACAGTAAATTCAAAACACACACTTTTTCATGCTGCTATTACCATGTAGTATTGGTATACTTCCCCATTTACCATACTGGTGGAAGTTAATGCAAACTCATGCACATGCCTGCACACTTTTAAACATTGCTAGTTTACTTAATCCACTGCTTTCTGTACGTTTGTATTGTTTTTCTAGTAGTTTTCACTGTGTAAACATTTTATGAGGCTGTAAAAGGAAAACTATCATGAGAGTTTTTTTTTTTTTTTTTGCAAAGCACTAACATTTTTTTCTGAGCTGCTAATTACTTATGTGGGGATTTAATAAACTCTGTGTAGGAATAGTGGAAGGCCTACACGGAGGGTACCATGGCCATGTCTGCAACTCCTCCTCAGCAATACGCCTTGCATAGTAATGAAAGCGCGCTACAGAGAGAAAGCAACAGTTACAGAATCAGTGTCTGGAGAAGAGTAACACACCCCCTGCACTGTTAAAGTGCCGGATGACACAAAGTTATTATTTTTTTGTGTGTCTGCACGCTGCGGCACTTAGCAATAGACATATGCCAGACATCTAAAAATAGAAACCGGATACTTTTAATTTTCATACAAAAGTCAAGTTTAAGCATAGCTGAGCGTGTTTGCACACCACAGTGCTCAGCAGTGCTTAAATGTAGCAGAGAGCTATATAGTAATGTATAGCAGTTCTCAACATATCTACAAGCTGAATGGTTAGAGTGACGGCCCTGTGTGCAGTAGGTGCATGGTTTGAAAACACAGACAGACCATTCAGCTTTTATATTTAATAGCAACTTGTTATAATTTTTTTTTATTGATGTATGTATTGACATTTGTTACCCGGGTTAGTCCAGCTGGGCCAGAAGCCCATTATCAGATGTGAGGAAAAAGATCCAGTTACACACGTTTACAATACCTAAAATACACACTATAATATAAAGAAATTAAAATACATAAGGTCAGGAAATATAGAAATACAATGCATACACATAGTAATAAAGTAGTACTAATGAACAAATAATTTAATTTTTGTTTTTTTCAAAATTTGGTCTGCCCTTAGCTAAGCTCTTCTAAGCACTACTAATCCAAACCAAGCAGTGCTTAAACAGGACCCATTTTAGCACTGCTTCGCAATGCGCAGCTCTGCTTAGCTGATTTAGGCACTGCTAAGCAAACCCTGTTTAAGCAGTCCTCGGCTCAGCTAAGCTGGTATGTGCACCGGTAAGCATTGCCAGTTTAAAGACTGCTCGGCTAAGCTCAGCAGGTTTGTGTGGGGCTAAGCAAAGCGTTGCATTTTTAAAAATTGCCCAATGGTGGCAAAGAGTGGAAAACAGTCTTATTTAAGTGCAACAGATGGGAATATAGCCAGAATATGTTGTAGTTTGATCTTGGCAGAGACTATGGCAGGAACTGGAGAGAGTGCGAGCTTCCGGGCACAGTGGTGGGCCATTCAGGAGTCCAGGGTCATGGTTGGACTCCTTGTAAAAGACCATGACATCAAGCTGCAGCAGGGCCAGTACCAGGGGTCGGAATACAAATCAGAGGCCTGGGACAAGCTGGCAGGCAACCTCACCAGTGCAACTGGCATTCTCCACACAGGTGAGCAGGTGCATCATCATTTTGATGACCTGAAGCGTAGGAAGGGGAATCTCTTGGCTACTTGGATCCAAGACGCTAGAGATGGGAATGTCCCACCAGTTTGTAAGTACTGTTAGCATTGTTTTACCAATAACTAATCTGCATGTGTGATAGGTATGCATAATGATGTTTTTCTCTCCCCACAGCTGCAGAGGAGAGAGCCTGCAACCTGAAGGCCCATGCAGGGTGCCTGGCCAGGTTGTGCCATGAGTGTTATGAGTACAGATACATCTTGCAATCTATAGTAATATAAATAAAACCATGAAACCTGCTAATGTTGAGGAAATAAGTTACTACTGCATTAATAATGTTAAGGAAATAAAAGTTGATATTGTATTAATAATGTTAAGATGATAAAGTTCAGCTGCATTCAGAATGTTAAATTATGGAGTAACAGCTGTCTTGCAACACCTGCATTATCTAAAGTGCTCATCAATAAAGACTGTTAGATGTATACCAATCACTGTTTCATGTCACCCATAATAAAGCTGTGCTGTGCGAAATGTGTGTATTTTGGGCTGTTGGTCAAGAATTTGAGTGTTACAAGTGCTATGAAGTAAACACAGGAATAATACCATGAAGTGACAAGGTTAGCTGATAAAGAACTGTTTTGCTAAGTGAAGATGTGGAGCTGTACTACAAGATGTAATAAATTAGATTTGTTCTGCACTAAGATCTGAACCTAGAATACTAGTGGCTAAGGTATAATAGTGTGTTTATCTCAGGATTGTCTTGTGTTAACCACTGCAGTTCAGCTATATGCATTGCTGAACTTAGTTACACTGCTACAGGCAAGTATGAAACTGTAATAGCTGTAGACTGCAAATATACCATCAACAACTGTATGTGGGTCAGGTAGGCAACCCAGGACTCTAATATGGTCTGTACACATCACGCATACTCCCTCCCATCTAGTCGGGGTTAAATGTGTACACCTGCATTCCAAGTATTAATACACAGTTCACCTACTATCTTTGTCATGCATGCATATTCTAGTGTCACTGTAGTCTTGTATAACACTCTACCTCTATTACCAGGTCACAGTTTGTTACCAGGTGAGCTCTAGGCATATATTAGTCAGTCAATATTCAGCAGTGTCTCAATAGCTCAGTGTGATAAACACTAGGTGTGATGTACATTTTGTCACACACGGATAGGGATTCGAATCCTGGGACAAGTACTACTAAAAAATGGCTGTAGTAGCTGTTCAAATGGGTTACTAATTTGTGTGTCCAGATGTACCAGAGTGTTAACAGCATTGCTCATCAAGGTAAGACTGCAGTAAATAAAAAGTCAACAAGTACAATACTAATACAAGTTATTAAAATAAATAAAACTGTTTAACCTTGGTATGGCTGTATGCCTGGTGTGTCTGTGAATGTCTGCCGATAGTCTAATGCCATGCCTGCCAAGGATGACATGATAAGCATAAACTATCTGTACTGTGCAAGATACAGGTCTCAAGTGTCATGCTGTCATGGACTGATCACTGTAGCCAAATCCCTGGGACTCGGATTTAACAGCCACTTGATTTATCTCAATAGTACAGTCACACCACATCAGTCCACAGAATATCTTGGTAGTCACATATGTTCCCATGACATATAATAGTTCCCTGTAGTTGTGTAACTGTAGGTGTTACAGCATGGCCCATAGTGTCCCATGCGGATAGCTTGAAAGGTATGTAGGTGTTACAGAAGCTAAAGGGCACTTGTATACATAAATTAAGGGCAGCCCTGTAGAGTATATAAGAGTTCTGTTTCAAACAATATATCCTATACTGGTAGAAATTTCATGTATTTCTCCCCCCCCCCAACCCTTATCTGCATCATAATTTATTTTTTCTTATACATCGGGTATGATTTACTTTTAACATATGTTGTTCTCAAAATGTTATGTTGGGTCTTGTGTTTTATTATTGTTATGTATTACAATGGGTGCATACTAACATACCTTGTTGAATTACCTATGTTGTTGGCCGTATGCTGTAACTGTTACTGCCATGCTGTTACAGTACTGACTGTTATCCCAATTACTGTTGTGTTCTATTTGCTATGCAATGTTACATTACTAGGTTATGTGATTTGGTCTGCCATGCTGTTAAAACTACCCACATGTTCTCTTCATTACTAACCTATACACTTTGAAAAACCTCAACACCACAGCTTGACTGGACAGGCCGGTTCCCTGTGATCTGCCTATCCTACCTCAGCCTGCCATGGCACCGGGTCCCAGCACGTCTTGCACCCATCCTGAGGTCCTGCACTGCTTAAAGGCAGAACTGCCTTAGGGAATGGGAACAAGCATGGAGAGGGAGTGGTCACCCATCAAATGCTAACGGGGATGGTGCACAGGATTGTCCACGGTGGTTTGGATGATCGCCTGCACTGGACTGAGGGCATACTGGCCAACCTGGAGGGGCAGGCTGGCCCCAGTGCTCAGCCCCCAGCACAGCCACCTTCAGGGTCATGAAGGAGCAGTGGTGACTGCCAATGGGTGGGGAGCTGGGGGCATATGGCTCTCCAATTACACAACACCTTACCCGTCCAAGGTGTTAACTCACTCCCCTCATGTGTGTCATACACCTCCCCTGTCTTATCTGTTTGCAAATGCTACCTCTCCCCTACCAAACCTATCTCTCCACACATACCTATATCCCTTCCCCAACATTCCACTTTTTTTTTTTTTTTTTTTTTTTTTTTAAGGAAAGAGCATCTGTCCCACAAAAAATATCACCCCATACATAGCTCTCCATTTCACCCCCACGTACACTGCCCACAATCAATCATTAATGCAATTAATCAACACAGTAATAATTGCCCACACCCCTCTCTCTGGGGTGTGTGGCTCCAAATTCCAAATTGTCCACAACCTACACAGCTGTTGCTGTACAAGAAATGGAGAGCTATGGTCCTTTCCTACACCTGTCCTGTACATCCCTACCTCTCTAGCACATTGTTGTTTCCCCCTGCTTGCCCCCATTTCACCACTTTCCTATTGCCCCTTTTTTCTTAAGCACCATGCTGCATTGCAGCACTTCGCACAAACCCATGCAAACCCACTTAAAAGCTGCTTAAAACTGCTTTAATAACCTTCTGCTTTCTGACATTGTTCTGCACATCAGCAAAATAATCATCCCCGACAAGTCATGAACCCGGGACCCTGCAAACTACGGCACAGTGCATTAGCCCACAAGTCCACTGAGCTCTGAAGACTAACAGGTGTTTCCATAAACATATCCTGAGGATCAGTGATGCACAGCAGCAAAAACAACAGCCCTGCCTTGCCTCGAACCCAAGATCTTGTCAATTAAAGCATAGTGCATTAGCCCACTAGGCCACTCAGCTCTGAAGAATAATAGGTGTTACCATACACATATCCTGAGTATCAGTGATGCATATCAGCAGAAAATTCACCCCTGGCAAGTCTCAAACCAGGACCCTGTCAACTACAGCATAGCGCATTACCTCACTAGGCCACTCAGCTCTGAAATATAAAAAGAAGTTATGTACTCACCATAATGTTCCATGTTTTGTTATCCATTTCACCTTCATTCTTACTAGTTGGGTTCAGAAAAGATACTCAGTTCAGACTCAGCCATATACTAAAGCTCGAGGACTTCCACTGGCTTGTGGCTGTATTCCTATCCCATCATGCTGTAGTGAAGCTCCCCAGATCTTGTTTGCTGGTAACATCAGGAACCCAAGGTACCATTAATACCTATTATGAAGACAATGAAGAAGGTCAGGGACACACTTGCCAGAGAAAAAATATTTTTGCCCTATTTTGTCCTCCAGGAGCCATAGGTAGGGGGAAGGAGGGAGGGATGTAAGAATGAAGATGAGATGGACAACAAACATGGAACATTATGGTGAGCACATAACTTCTTTATGTTATGTTGTCCTATCTCGCCTTCATTCTTACTGGTTGGGACAGCATCCCTAGCACCATATTTCCTGCATAGCTCACGGGGTATATTCCCTCAGGACAGTGGACCCAAAGAAGGCCCTGTCCCTGGAGGCCAAATCTACTTTGTAATGAGTGATAAAGGTATGAGGCATTGCCCCAGTCACAGCAGCACAAATGCTATCAAGCTGTAGTCTTGCTCTAAAAGGTAGAAGAGGTTGTCATGGCTCTTGTAGAATGGGCTTGTTAATGCATTCATATGTAAAAGTGATACAATCTGAGAGGCATTTTGAAAGAGTGACCTTAGATATAGGGGCACCTTTCTTTGTTTCGGAAAATGACACAAATAACTGATCAGATTTCCTGAAGTCCTTTGTTCTATGTAAGTAGAAGCATAAGTGCCTATGAATATCCAGCTGGTGAAGTATATATTATGCCTTGTTGCCATGATTTGGGAAGAAAACTTGTAACTCTGTGGACTGATTTAGGTTAGATTCTGAACATACTTTTGGCAGGAAGGATGAGTTTGTTCGAAGGGATGCTCTGTCTTTATGAAAAAGGATATATGGTGGCTTGATTAATAAAGCTTGCAGCTCTGAAACTCTTCTGGCAGAAGTGATGGCAATAAACATACTTGTCTTCCATTTTAAAAATATTAGATCACATGATGGTGCAGGTTCAAAGGGGAGAGGATCAAGCAGGAAAGAAAAAGTTTAGGTCCTATGGTAATAGGGGTGTTTTTATAGGTAGTCTTAACAAGTTAGTACCCTTCAGGAAGGCTTTGCATATTTTGTGGGACATCAAGTTGGAAGCAAAATCGCTTATATGGAAATTAGATATTGCTGCTAACTGTACACAAATGGCAGCTGCAGCTCCACCTTCATTAAATAGTTTTGCCAGAAATTTGAGGATAGAACTTATAGGAGCAGAGAAGGGATCGCTGTCTTGTCAGAGCCCAGGAAGAAAACCTCATCCATTTACTGATATATAATTTTCTTGTTGAAGCTTTATGAGAAGAGTTCAAGATATGCTTGACCGAATGAGGGAGGTTAATAAGCCTGGCTATATTTGGAATCGGAGCAGCCAAGCTGTCAATTTGAGGGTTCGAAGACAAGGGAGGAGCATTTCGAACATATGAGTCAGAAGGTCTGGAACTGGGTCCAGAACCCATGGCTCCTCCTGAAGATGAGGCCAAAGGAAGGGGAACCAAATCTGATGAGGCCAATATGGGGCAATGAGAATTAGCCTGCTTCCCAACAAGTTGGCTTTCTGGAGAACCTTGCGTATTAGTGAAAAAGGAGGAAAAGCATAAAGAAGTCCCAGAGGCGAATCGCGTACAAGTGTATTACTTGGGGGAAAATAGCTGCTGCATTTGGCATTCATGGAAGTGTCAAAAAGGTTGCAGGAAGGCTGGCCCCATTTGCAGAAGATTCTCTCTGCTACTTCTTGTTTTAGGGACCACTCATGGGGCATGAGAATAGCTCTACTGAGTTTGTCCGCTATCACGTTGAACTTCCCTGGGATGTGCGTTGCTATTAGAAAGCATTGGGAGGAGATTACCCATTGCCATAATCTGAGGGCCTCTCGACAAAGAGGGTAAGACCTGGTCCCTCCTTGTTTATGTACCAGACAACTGACATGTCCGTCTGAACTGCAATTGTTCCCAGCAGGAGAGTGTCCTGGAGTAGAAATACACTCGGCAACAAAAATACTAAAAAACACCACTGGAACAGAAGAATTAAGGCTGTGGTTAATAACTGGAACCTCAGCTTTTTGCCTTCAACGGTCACATTACATCAAACACAGCCACTTTTTAAATACATCAAAACCCCAAAACTTAATCAATGAATTAAATACATGTATTTAATTAATAGATTAAGCATTGGGGTTTTGATGTATTTAAAAAGAGTGTCCTGGAGTGCCTGCAACGTCATAAGCACTGCCCTCATCTCTAGGATATTGATGTGCAAGTGGGCCTCATAATCCTGCCAAGTTCCTTGAACTGTCCTGCCCAGATAATGCCCCCCACCCTATCTGGGAGGTGTCTGTGGTCACTGTGGCCCCCGGCTGAGGGGGGAAGAAATGGCTGACCTGATGTTAAATGACTGGAGTGAAGCCACCAGTGATGATCCTTCTTGCAGGACTATTAACAGAATTTGGTGAGACATGGGAAGTTCTTGTAATGACCACTGGGTGAATAGAGGCCACTGTAGAAGTCTCACGTGCATGCGTGCGCGTAGAACTAAATTTATCCCAGATACCATGGTGCCCAAAACTTTTCAAGACTGCTTTTCCCTGTACATTTGTTTTGGAGAGACAGTTGGAGACTTGCTATTTCAGAACTAGGACTTTCTGTAGGAAGTTTTGCCTTCATGTTTATTGTATCGAGATCTGCTCCTATAAAACACGATAAGTTGCGATAGCAACAAGGCAGATTTTTCATAATTTATTGCTACTCTCAGGTGAGAAAAGAGAGAGAGGTGTCTCTTGATTCCAGTAGTAAATGCTTGGTGGTGGCAGTTAGGATCCAGTCGTCTAGATACAGAAACACCCAGAATCCTAGACGTCTCAGGTGAGCCGTAACTACTGCCATGCACGTGGTGAACACTAAGGGCTGTAGTGAGACCAAAGGGTAGCACTTGAAACTGGTAATGACTGGCTCCCAGCCAAAAGTGCAGATGACTCCTGGATGGCCTATCCATCTTTATGTGGTAGTACACATCCTGGAGGTCTACACAGCACATCCAATTGTCTTTTACTAAAAAGGGAAGAATCGACTGCAGTGTTACTATCCAGAACTTGGTCTTTTTTACTGATTTGTTTAATATGCTGAGATCCAAAATTGGTCTCTAGTCCCCTGTTCTTTTTGGCACTAAAAGGGATCTTGAGTAAGTTCCGGATTATATTTGGTTTGTAGGAACTCTTTGGATGACTCTCTTGTCGAGCAACTTTTGAATTTCTAGAGTTGCTTGATCTCTCTAACTGGGTGGAATGTCCGGGATTTTCTTTATTTTTGGGACAGACAGAGAAAATGGTATGGAGTTATCCTCTGAATATGATACCTGGTACCCACTTTTCTTTTGTTAATTCCAGCCAAGCTTGTAGGTACAAAGAAAAGTGACCCCCGACTGACTCCAGAGTCGGACAGACGGGCCTGCCTTCAGCAGCGCTGAAAGGGCCGACCACGGAAAGAATCTCTGTCACTCTGGTTTTGCACACCCCCTCTGCTGCGTGGATGGAATCTTACATTTGTACTCCCCCCTCTGCCCTAGGGGAAGAGTCACCACGTATGTCCTGAAAAATTCTTTGGGATTTATGGAATCACATCTCCCTCCCCGGTGGCCTTTTGGATAAGGCCTAGAAGGTTTGATAAAACAGACTCCTATGGCAGACAGAGTTTTTTCTTCTTGTTCACACCAGGTTAGCATCTCCTTAACATTTGGCCCGAACAAGGATGAGCCATCAAATGGGGCATTAATAAAGGAAGATTTGAAAGGTTCTGCAAAGTCACATAAGCACATCTAATAATGTCTGCTTAGGAAAATTCCTGAACCCCTCATGGAGGAGTTGACAGCAGAATTTAAAGTGGAGAGCTGAGAGGAAACCTTGTCTTCTACGTCTGCAGCTACTGTACCTTGGAGAGTATCTCCTAGCTCCTTTAGGAGATATCTTTGTAGCCTTGTAAAATGTGTCAGATAGTTCAGCGATCAGACTGCAAAAGTCATTGAAGCAAAAGTGTGCTTCCCATATCTGACCATCGTACGAGACTCCTTGTTTGGTGGATGGACAGATGAGGAAATTTCAGAAAGATCCTTTTTCGTGGCTGCTGCCACCACCATAGCATCTTCAGGGACACCCTTGGTCAGGAAGCCTTTATCTGAAAAGGTGTAATGAACTTATCTGGCCTCCTAGGGACATGCTCCACTGCATCTAGAGACTCCCACTCCTTTCGACTAACTAGTTCCATAAGTTTGTCGAAAGGCGGAGACACCCAACTGGCTGAAGGGTGAGATTCAAAGGCCTTCAGGTAAACAGACTCCTCATCAGAAGGGTTGATGGGGTTGCAGCCACCTCTCTGCTTAAGGATTTCTAGGATGTCTGTGAAAGAGAGATCCTAAGAGTGTGACTGTGGGGACCCTTCTGTCTCACTGAGGTCAATGTCCAAGGTGACGGACTCATCTGGGGAGTCCAAATGCTTCTTCTTGCAATGTCTTTTATGAGGGACCTCTTCACAAGGGTATTCTGGAGAGGTTTTGGAAGAGAGAGGTTCACCCAATGGGGTACCATGAGGCTTAGGGTCTCCACTGGTCTGTGGATGGTTTGGTACAGAGACGGACACCAGCACCTTAGGGGGATGATTGTTAGAACCCCTAAGTGAAGCTGTCTGAGGAGACAGTACTCTCATTAGCTCAAAAGCCCCCTTCCCCTGATCCGAAGATGCCTCCAGCTCCAAAGAGCCAGAAGAAATCCCTGGAACTAAGGGGGTGGTCTCCGAAGCTGATCTAGGAGCAGAGCTCATCCGTGCCAAAGCTCAGAGAGGCAGGGTCACATCCGACAACTGTCTGATCTGACTCCCCTCCCCAGACCCAACTGGAGAGCGTCAGCTCCTAGACACCTCGGACAGAACCAAGGATGTCAGAACCAACATCTGCTCGGACATCCTCGGAGCAGATGTTGGTTCCAAAGATACCAGGATGATTCTCGGCACTGAATGTTCCACAAGAGTTGGTTATAAGCATTCCGGCTCTGAGGTCCTGGGTCAGCTCAGAGGAGGAATCGATGTCAGTGGGATGGTCTTGGCTGGCTCTGAATCCCTGTGGGTTGGAGCCGAGAGGAGATAAGCCAGCGCTGGTGTCTACAGAAGCCTATGTACCACCCTATCCATATCATCATCCGAAAGACTCCTGGAGAACTTAGAGGATAGGGTAGGAGACCTTACTGGCTGTAAAGATAGATGATCTCAAAGCAGGAGTAACCAGTTCCAATCCTAGGAACTGGCTCCTGAGTTTAAACTCCATCGCCACCGATAAAGTAGACTAGTAGATCGCCGATGAAGTAGATTTTGTCGGATCCGAAGTAGCTGAAGCCGGAGATGCAATTTTGCTTAACTTTTTTGATGGCTCCGATTGTCCTGAAGGAGAAGATCTTCTTGTTGATTTGTCTGATCTCAAAGAAGTAGATTCGACTGATGCTGAAGTGCCCGGACCTTGTTCTATAGCTTCTTGGAATGGAGACTTCAAAAGACCTCTCACAATCAACTTAATTTTACACTCTATCAACAGTCTAGAGGCTAAATGAGTGACATACTGAGCATGTCTCCTGAAGATGTACTGCTCCCAAGCAGTAAACTCATATAGTATTGGAGTCAGTAACTGACATCTTCTGGCTGCATTTGGTACATTTTTTGAAGCCCAAAGGCTTAGATTCTTTATGCTCCTTGGACATGTTTCAAACTCGGGGCATGCACACACACAAGAGCAGACAAAAAAATTGCAACAACAACAATTTAACACCCTAAACTAAGGAATAATTATAGACAAACTTTTTTTTTTAAAAACTAGCAAAGAAGGGAGGGAAAGACAAGGTTAGGAAGCCCTCTATTTAAAATGGGCAGCGGAAGCCCTCTAACTTAAACGGGCTAACACTCTTTTCCTTTAAATAGTGGAAAAAACAACTAATAAAAAAAACAATAACAAGATGCCCTCTAAGTAAAATGGGCAGCAGCAGGCCTCTAACTTAAATGGGCTGACGTGTTCTATTTTTCTATAACAGTAGGAAATTTATCCGGGACAGGGAAAACAAGGCCTTAATGGAAAACGATGGCCTAAAGCAACAACACAGCAGCGAATTTGTTGAGTAACTAGAAAAAAAACACAAGAAAAAATAACACTAACTCTATTCTAAAGTAGAACCAGAAAAATTAAGATAATAAAGGTAGAAAAGTTGTTCACTTACACAGAGCCAAGATGGCAGCCTCTGATCTGTTTAGCGGCAAACGAGATCTGGGGAGCTTCACTAGAGCATGATGGATAGGGATACAGCCACAAGCCAGTGGAAGTCCTCGAGCTTTAGTATGCGGCCAAGTCAGAACAGTGACTCGGTTCCGAACCCATCCAGTAAGAATGAAGGCGAGATAGGATAACATAACATCAGGTGTTTCCATACACATATTCTGAGTGCCAGTGACACACTGCTTGTACATATAATGGGGAAAATGACAGTGTACTTGTGACTGTGATGCAGACACCAAACCATTACACAGCCACATAAACGCTAATGGATGTACGTCAGGCCTAGGATATCAAGTAGAGCTGAAAACTACACAGACTGTTACAGAATGTCCACAGTTGTGCCACCTACTTTTGGCACGGTTGTCACAAAACCAATTCTTTATGCTGAGGTACTGGCAAGTCAGTACAGATCGAGATTAGAAAATTATGACAGACAGTTTAGTGTCACATGTCATACCCATCTGAATACACATGTTCATGCTAATCCTGTGAAAGAGATTGTATGCATGCACATATGTCTTGAAAATATACCTGCTATACTACTGACTCAGTAGCACAATCTGTTACATTCCTAGCATGCTTTACATTTTGCCACACACAGTCTTGGCTTCCATTCCAGTCTGTTGCACGTCAAGTACATGCTTGTCAAAACAACATATGAATAACTAAGCCCTGCAATTTTAAGCCGAACCAGTTGCTGTTACTGCAGTCACTGCCACCCATATTGGCACGGCAAAGGCCTGTAGGTTGAGACACACTTCACAAATAGGTATAGGGCTCCTTAATGTCACCTACCACTCCCTGGATGGCACTATTACACAACATATGTACCTGAGGCACATGCCTCGCCTGGACTTTTATGGGTACCCTCACCTTAGCTATATTGTGACAACAGAGCTGACACTGCTCCCTCACTCACATATACAGCTTGCTATCCCCCAATGTGTTCACAATCCCCAGTATGACTCCTAGCCAGAATGCAGCAGCTGCATCCTGCAACATATGTGGCAATATGTTCAGCTACCTGCTACAGACCTATCCATGCAAAAAGGGATGGGGGAGAATGGTCAAGTGACAGGGACATGTGTCACAGTCTTACCCTACAAACATACACAGCTGATAGACCAGCAGCTACTGCAGCAGCATGCATATTCTGATGCAAATGCCGTATGACACTCACATCTGTCTGTCCCCTTACTGACCTCAACCCACATTGTTAAACAGTAAGCTACCACATAATCAGAAAGTCTGTTCACAATGGCCAAACACAGCATGCCAAACTGTGGACATACCACATAAATACAGACAGTGGACAGTATTTTTACCTACCCTCTGTGATACTGTAGTTACAGCCCAGGGAAAGGGCCAAGGCCTACATGAAAGCCTTAAATATAGCACTGTGGTGCCATGCCATTGGCTAATGAAAATGCAACCCAGCTGTTCTGGATGCAATTAGCAAGTGTGAGCCACAGACTGGTGCACAGGCAATCACCTGTTCATGAGCATTACCTACAAAAGGCAAGCTACCACCTATGGTAAACAGGTCTGTGACTTTCTTTACAAAGACAGACTGCAAGAACATAAGCATCATACTACAGGATTTCTGCACATAAAGAGAACAGCACCATAACAGGTAGGTAATATAATTCCCCATGTAATGGGATGCAGATGGGAGGATGCAGTTATGGGAAACAGGGATTACAACAGTAGGTCTGTAGTACGTTATCTTGGAAAGACATGTTGCTGTTACTCAGCTGTCTGGCACCTACAGACTTCCCCTTTTGTCTCTGTCTGTTGTGACACAGATAACAGCTCCTGCACTCTGAGCCCCTCCAGCAATGGTCGGCTCATGTATGAATGCCACTAGATTGTGTTTTAGACAATAGTGACGGTAAGTACTGGTAGATACAGCTGGCATATCACATGATGTATTATCAGTCAGCTCCTCTCAGTCTGTGAATGTCACACAGGCATGCTTCAAACATTGTACAGGTGTGTCCCTGACTGTTCCTGATGTACTTTGGCTAGGACACTGTGTACTCCACACACGTACCCCATCACTTGAGAGCTATGCCTAGCATACCTGTTGATCCCCTACAGCAGGACAGCAGTTTATAGCCACAGTAGTGGGGGGATACAGGCCCGGCCTCAGTGACAGAGTGTACATATCGAGCATACAATGTAAGGGAATGAATACTGTACCAGATATTAATGTACCATAACTGTTTTCTGAGGGGTCTGGTGTGTGACAGCCAGATTACCCGCAGTCTGGGAACAACCATTACGAATTGTCCAACTGTTTGCCAGACATCCACATTTGTCTGGCAGAGGGTCCACATATATCAGGTACATGTACACATTCTGCAAACAACTGTGCACTGCGGATGGACACCTACAGGAAGGATATCCCCCACAGCACGTTTGCAGTGGTGTCCGTCATTGGGTCACACACATGTTTGCAGGACTGTCAAAATACACTTGTAATACCACTCACCTATTTTTCGGATGGTGGCTGCATGATATGGTACTGGGACATCACCCATAGGGGACACACCACAGTAGAAGGCAATGATGGGTGTGGAGACAACTCAGTCTGTCACAGCACATAACTGGTATACCTAGGATCATAAGAGGTTACTAGGCTATTGGTCCTGAGGCCCTCATAAGCCTAGCCCAGAGTTTAGGCCATGTTTATGCAAGTCAGCACCTGATGACTCAGTCCAACAGAGACACAGGTGGTATCCCAAGGGTGTATGCCTAGATTGCCATCCAGTTTTTGCTTAAAAAGGGGTGAAGAGGTACTCTGCCTGATGTGGACAGGGTGTCCATTCCACAGCTGGGTGAGTGTGTAGGACACATATCTGACCTGCCAACAAGTCCTGTTGATGTCACAGACCAGGTTGAGGGCATGCGTATGGGTTACTAGACTGGAGCTTGACTTGCAGATGTGCAGCAGTCCCATCAAGATGGAATCTGTAATCACCTTGTATGCCACAGAGAGGTCACCTCTGTGGAGTCTGTATGAAATTGAGTACAGGGGATGGGCTTTTAGCCTGTGCATGGTAGATGTTTGAGGCCCTGGTATTCCCTGCTGAGGAACGTCTGTGGTCTCCCCAGCTGTTGCATGTGCTTTGTGAGGTACACGATGAATGGGGCATTATACTCATAATGACCCTTATTAGGGAGATATACAGGGATGTTATGACCCCCATGTCCCTGGATGAGATACTCTCACTTATGAGGTGGGCCATGTAGAAGATTTCCCTTACAAAGGAAGTAATATGGTGGTAAAATGTCATGGTGCCATCAACCTGTGTGCCCAAATCTCTCACGACTGATTGTGTGCTTAGGACGTTGTTAGTAATGTGATAATTTGTGGTGATGTCACTCTCCCCAAAGGGGTTGATGCTGCATTTTGTGGTATGCAACCTAAGGCCATGTGTCTGGCACCACTCCTGTCTGAGATCCTCTTGGTGGATGCCCACATCACTAGTGACAGCATCCAGTCTTCTGCAAATGTGGTCAGCCATAGTCCATTAGTTGTATCCTGGACCTCAGAAGAGGAAATCACACATGGAGGCCCCAAGACAGAACACTGGGTTATGCCGCTAGTTACGGGTCTACCACTTGAGGTGGCATCCCCTATATCTAGTCCGTGTGTGCTGTCAGTGTGCATCCCATCTGGTAACATATGGATTGATGCCTAGTTGAGAGTGTGTATTTATTATGGCCAAGTGAGGAATACTGTGACAGTCTTTGGCCAGATCAATGTAGGCAGTGTGCACTGTCTCCCCCTCATCCATGGCTTTCGTGACTATGTCACAAATGTCAACTGAATGTAACAGACATGATCCCCCCTTGACAAAGCCAAACTGTGTGATTGAGTGTGTGGAGGTTGTCAATGTCCTTGTTAATGAGGTTCATGATAATCTGTTCCATGGCCTTGCAGATCAGGCTAGTTAGGCTGATGGGTCTATAATGTGTCAGATTGGTGGACGCTCCACCTTAGTGTGAAAGGATTGACAGTGGGTGTCCTCTACTCAGTTGGGACAAAGGTGGTATTCAGACTTTGGTTGAATGCAGTGCCTAATGGTGCTGCAGATCATGGTTGAGGTCGTGTAGGATGCATCTTGCGATGTGATTGGGTCCCATGGAGGCTGTATTCCATGACTTTGAGATGCCAGTGATTACCTGTTCCCTAGATATAAGGAGAAGGGGGCAGGTACTGGGGATGTCTTGATGTACTGATGTAGGGGACAAGGAGTGAAGCTTTCACTGACTCTGTCAGGCAGCAAGTTTGGTGTATCTACAGCAGCTGTACATCTGGTGTCCCCGACCACCATGTCTGAGCTGGACTGGGTGTTTCCTTTGAGTTTGCAGACACATGTGAAGAAGGAGATATGACTGTTTCTAGTGGATGTTGCCAATGTGGGCTCGGAGTTTGCTTTGCAGGATTTCAGAAGTGCCCTTATTTGCTTGTACAGGTTAAGGAGACAATGGATCAAATTGGGCACCTGCTCCTTCTTTGTCTTGGACAGCAATATTTCACTCCTGTTATAGGTTGTATGTATTGCAGATGTCCACCACACAGGTTTACTTATCCTTGCAGAGGATGCAGTAGTCCTGTCGGGTATACCTGACTCCATGCATCTATACAAATGCACATATGGTGCTTGGGTATATTTGTGGATATTGATGCCAGTTCCTTCAGAGCGGGGGAGGGGGCTGTGAAGCTGCTTATACCATCACACAGGAGGTTGTAATCAACCTCAGAGATGTCTGTATGTCTGACCTAGCTACATGTGTATTGTGGGAGATGGTGACTGCAAACGTGACTACTTTATGGTTGGTTTTACCATGGAGGATGATACTGTAGGGATGCTGCAGTGGTTACCCATGTTCTCCATCATCAATTCCCAGAGATCTTCACCTCATGTGCGGGTGGAAACTAGCAGTTCCAAGGTGTTTGCATTACCAGATTCCATGAATCTCTGGGAATTTGTGTGCTGGCATGAGTTTTGCTCCCAAGCTATGTTTGGGTACTTTCACTCAGGATCAGAGTACAGAGTGGAATCATGATAAGAGTTGAACAGGTCCCTATAGGCCAAATGGGCTTTCTGGTCACATGTGGGGGCAAGTAGTTAGCTATGATTTGAATAGGGGTCTTGGCAATGGTTAACTGCACCTGAAGTGTCTCCTGTGCATCTTACTGTTTGACCAGCCTGGAGGTGTGTGTGTCTTTCATATACAGTGAAACCATACATCCCTTGGCTTTACTGCCCACACTTTGGTGTCTGACTATGATATGATGTGTGACCATATAAGGCTGGGGTGCTGTCTGTAGCTTTGAACAACATGTCTGTCAATGCACAGATGTCAGCATTCTCGAAGGTTAACACTGATTGTAATGGGTGCAGATTCATGTTCAGACTCCTAGCGTTTAGCAGCATGACCTTCAATTTGTGATTTATTGACAGTTTCATGTTCTTAGTGTTAACATCACCACTTTTCCTAATAAAGGCACTATAGTGGTAACAAGAACCATGGCCAGAAGCCTGAAGGCAAGGTGAGACAGATAGAGAATCTTTGGCAAAGAATCATGGTCTGTTGAACATATCATCTTAGGCTGTCAGGTACTGGATCTCCCTGGAATGGCACCAGAAAACAAAGCCAATTGTTAAGGTCACTCATTTCCCGATTGTATTGCAGCATCATTCTGGGTGATAGCACACTGCTGCATAAGGCTAGGGACATACCTGCCTGGGACACACACTCAGCGGGCTCAATCATGTGTCACATCATAGAGTCCAGGGAGGTACGTCTCCAGTCAGGTACACCAACATGGGCTATGACAGACTCATAACAGCAACTGTTGCTGAGAGAGAGAGCAGTGTGTATGTGATATGGCAGATTCTGGCACCTGACAGACAAGTAACTGTGACCTTCTCCATATACAGTGTGGTGAGCTGCACATCTGTGTGTCTCAGAATGGAATCTACTATGCCTAATATGTCTGATTTATGGTAATGCCTTAGTTGCTGTGGGGCACAGGTGTGTGGCTATGTGTGGTATGTGGTGTGCAGGGTCGTGGATTTTGCGTGTGTTTTTGCCTCGGAGGTCTCCTTTGTTTGGGGATGTTTATGTTGAGGACCTCCGCATATGTGGGTGTGCTTTGTGTAGGTGTGGGTGGTGTGTGAGGTGTACTGATTGTGTTGACAACCCTTTCAGTGCCAAATAGGCAGGGTTGATAGGGAGCGAGCATGGACTGTAGGTTCCTAATGTCATTGCATCTCTCACAAATTGTGTTCCTTAGTGGTGTTTGTAGATTGTTGTCTGTGTACATGTGGCAGTTGCTACAATGGGTAAGGATGCCCATATCAATCAGTTCGGCAAGGTAAACTGTAGGACACTGCCCGGCCATATTTGTCAGTATCAGAGGGAGGAAGGCCAAAGAGACCAAAGGCATGGCCTTACAGCCTAGGTGCTTAAAAGAAATGTAAGCGGCTTACACTACTACATACAATGCACACAGGGTATAAACAAGCAGTAATAGTTGCAAAAGAAAAGATGCAGTTGAACACCTTAGAGAACATGCAGCAAGTAGCAGGATGAAGAGGGAAATGCATGATGTATTGCCACTATGTTGCTGATAGGCACATACATACTGTGGGGAGAGATGGCGGGGTATGATATGGGAGTTAGCGGAGGACAGTGCTGGCAAATGTGGATGTGCAGTGTGTGTACATAAGGGAGAGCAATGTATGTGGACCTCTGATGTGTTCCCCTCTTTTTATCTTTCAGAAGTGATGTACAGATGGAGGAACCCACCTTTTTCTGAAGCCGAGAATTAAGTCATAGTTGATGGCTTCAGACTACATCATGCCATCCTTCTATCGAGGAGTTGACAAATGCAAGAACAATGCACGGCAGTAGGGGCAGACCTTGTTGCATCAGTAAATCACATCAGGCTACAGAAAAGAAGCTCTGAGCAGGTCTGACACCAGGCCACCGATATAATAAATGCTGCATGGCAGAGGGCTGCAGCTGTGGCCAAGGACCGTGCTGGCATTGGTGGAGGGCCTGCAACACAAAAGCTACTCTCAGCCACAGAGGAGTTTCTTGCAAACCTGGGTTTTGTCACCAGCTCGCAAGCATCCATCACCCCATACATAGTGGAGGTGGGTGGCACAGCTTCAACAGCACAGGAGTGTCCAGGTAAGCCTCCTGTGGTCATCATTTTAATACAGTAGTAGTCATAGTGGCAGCCTCTGCATACCTGAATGTGGATGCCAAGTCAATCTGCATTTGGGGGGGGGGGGGTTGTAATGCAAACGTTCCATGATGCTGCATTGGTGGTAGTATTGCTGAGTGTTGTCTCCCACATCTTTTTCTGTTTCTGTTCCAGGGGTCTGTGTGTCTACACCGTGGAGTGCTGGTGCTAATAGAGCGGCTTGGGATGGCATGGTGGCAACGAAGAAATGTGACTTTGCTAAGGTATGGCTGTATATGTGCATGGTTACCTAGGTGCGTATGTGTAGAATAGTGTGTAAGGGCAAGAGGGAAGACAGCATAATCTTGCATGCATACCCCATGACACAGCAGGCTTCTCATGATACATGTCACCTGGGAGTTCAGTAGGATTATAGGTTCATAGGATCATGGGAGGTTACTAGAGCAATGGCCCTGAGGCCCTTACAAAGCTAGGCTAGTCATTAGTTTGTCCCTGGAAAGAGACATCAGTCAGCACCTGTTGCCCTTGTCAATGAGGGACACAGGTGGGACCCCTGGGAAAGAATTGTAGTTTCCTAGCCACTCATCGTGGCTGCACTTAAAGAGGGTTAGTATGGTACTATGTTTGATGTGCATGGTAAGTGTATTCCTGAGACAGGGCAGCCTCTGGGAGACAAACCTGTCTCACCAGCAGGTTGTGTTGATGTTGCATATCAGATTCAGGCCGGTCATACAGGTAATGCGCGAGGAATTAGACTAACGGATATGGGGCAGCTGTAGTAGAGCAGGGTCCAACATTGCCTTGTAGGAGTGACACAGCCCACCTCCGAGTAACTTGTCCGATATGGAGTGGAGCAATAGTGATTTGAGCATGTCTGCATGGGACAAGTGTTGGAGGCCAAGGAATTATCTTTGTGAGGTATTTCTGTGGCCTTTCCAGTTGGTGCAGAAGGTTCATATTGTAGGACTATATTGGTCTATGGTGTGAGGACTATATAGAGGTAATGACCACCTTTTTTTCTGGATGCAATCCCTTTACCTATGACATGGACCATGGTACAAGGCTTTTCTGACCACTGCTGCTATATGATGGTTGAATGCGAAATTATCATCAACCTGAGTCCCCATGTCTCTCAACTCAGGTTGTGTGTTTAGGGGGTTGTCACTGATGTGGTAAACAGTGGGGTTGTGTTTTTCCCAACTGGTATGATACAGTTTTTTGCATTTAGCTTGAGCCCAGGACCTTGGCACCAGTCCATAGTTGATGCAAGACCCTCTTGCAGTATGTTAACATCTGGGGAGTCAATGACAGACAGCACCCAACTTACAGTCATCCACACACTTGGTCAGTACCTACAAATGTAGGTGGTGGCATGTAGCATTCATGCCTAGATACGTGTGTGTTATTTAGGAGCATCAGCTACTCACAGGGCCTCAAAATGTATACATATTGCACACACATAGGCAAGACAGACTTCAGCTGCCGCTCTATCAAATGACCAAAGTGGGACAGTTTTTGTAGTAATGTGAGAGTTGGCAGGACAAACCATACCCACAGCGAGTGCAACAAGCACAGCCTCAATTTTTTGTAACAGCTTATTTTGGTAGCATTTGCATAGATTATGCTATTTCTCATAACCTTTAAGTGTTTGTGATGTAAAATGACTGTTTTATGCAACTATGACAATAATGTAGGAAATGTTTGTTGTACTACACTCTTGGGACATTTGAACTGATTTGGGTATTTTCAGGATACACCTGGCCAAACATGGACCTTTCACAGTGGGGCAGGTGGTAACCCTAACAGTCACACTGCTGCAAGAGGATATATGTACACACACAAACTGTCCTTGTTGGGAATAGAACCCCTACCTGTCTAGTTATACATACTATAGCGCTACATACACATTGCATGCACCATGGACCTTGTGTGTTTTTGGAATATCTGCCACTAATGTTCAGTTGGATGACATCTGCAGGTGCTGTACAGGTTGCCAATGGGGGGGGGGTTAACAGGTTTGCACAGGTCCTTAAAAGTGCATAACCACTGCACACACACAGGCAAGACAGCCACACTGCTGTAACGGGATATCACACACATATACACTCACAGATATGACAGAGTAGAATCCCTACCTATCTAGTTATATACACTATAGTACTACATACTGATTGCATGTGCCATGGAACTGATGTGTTTGGAGAGTGTTTCACTGTGCTTGACATCAGATGGTCCTGTAAAGTAAGCTAATGTGGGGGTTTACAGGTAAGCACAGCCCTTAAAATGCATTAGCATTGCACACGTATAGGCTAGACAGACAATACTGCAAGGGGAAATAGTTACGCACACACACTCACAGAGTTACCATTGTTGGGATTATAACCCCTACCTATCTAGTTGTATAGAGTATAGTGTTACATACATTTTGCATGCACCACAGAGCTTGTGTGTTTGGAGAGTCTCTGCCACTGCTGTTGGGGTGGATAACATCAGCAGCTGTTGACAGGGAGGCCACTGTTGTGGAAGATACTAATCACAGGGCCATAAAATGATTGACCACTGTACAAACATAGGCCTGTTGGGCATGTGTATGCTGCTATATGTGGAATACACACACACACACATACACAGTGGTGGATGTGAGATTAGAACTCCCTACCTACCTACTACTGCACACTACAGCTCACCGTAAGAGTTGCATATGCCACTGGTAACAACTGGTGTGCAAGTGGCTGTAGCACTACATCACTCTATACCTTTGTGTGTGTCTCTCTCCCCACCTCTCTCTCTATATATATATACATATATACACTACACACACACACAGATATATATATATATATATATATATATATATATATATATATATATATATATATATATATATATATATATATATATATATATATATATATATATATATATATATATATATATATATATATATATATATATATATATATATATCTTATATGTGCCACATACTGATAGGCAAGGGTAATCATGTCTGATGGGGCTAGAGAGACAGGTATACATAGCTGTCCGTATGCATAGCTGTCCGTATGCACAGAGATATACTGACATCTCAGTTCTAGAGGCAGATGAGGCATCAGACATGCAGTGAAATTAGCTAAGTGTAGGAGCATGCCCAGTGTGACTGTCAGTACTTACAAGGGGGCTCCAGTCCAGACTTTCCTGTACTCAAGTCTGGGATTTTGTATGCTACAGCCAGTTGGCTGCTGCACCTGATTACACAGTCCAACACCTCCCTGATATAATGCCAAGGGATTCCCCAGTTGTGTGCTGGCCATAATATCTGACTCATACCTAGGGTGTGAACAGGGTTTTTCATCATATGTCTGGTATGTTTTACATAGCAATGTAATTTCCTGGTACATCAGTGGCAGATAATTATAGATTGACGTGAAGAACTGCTGACAGACATTTGAGTTACTGACTCCATACACAGCAGGGAACCCATGCTAATGCACGACCTGTTCTACTCTGTACTTTCTACATTTGTTTGGCCAGTAGTTTATCGTTCTCCTTATATTGTGGCCCTTTGTTCCACTCCTGATCCTGGCTTTGTCCACAGCAGCAGCTCTATGTAGTTGTAGGAAGGCTGTGACTGGGGTACAAGATGGAACACTACACACAGAGTTACAGACTTTACAACTCTGACTACCTGTTTTGCAGGATGTCTAGCATTGCGGCCCATATGTCTGCTCTGGTCCTCAGACATTTTATGTTGTAATGGTATTACAATGTTACATGGTGCCCATACCTCTCAACCTATTAGAGCAAGAAATCCGGACAAAGCCATATATAACAGTGGACACAGGCAGGGACAGTTTTGTAATATTGCTCTTGCAAACTTAGACAGTTGGTAGAATAACAGGTTTTGTATTACCATGAATTGTCTGAAGGGCATGAAGTCTGCATCTCAAATGTCGGTCATTATTTTCCAACATCAACCTTTATTGATTTGCTACTAGTTTGCCAGAAAACTGCAATGTTATAAAAAACAGACCAGAAATATGAGGCAAAACATTCTATGAAACTGTACATTTGAGAGGTATGATGGTGCCCACTGACTTGTTGTAAGTACTGACATAGTTACGTGTCAGCCTTGACATCCTGCTGCTACTCTGACTTGTTACAACCTGCTGTTCTACTAGCCACCATCTAGGTTAAAAACAAACTGATGAACAATAGTAAAACCACTCGGCAGAAAGATACACGAATCCTGAGCGCTCCACTATAAACGGCCAAACCACATAAACACGTATTGCGTAAAATAAAAATTATTTATTTTAATTGTACAATCATAAAATCCACTTTTCGTCGAGAAAAGTAACTCAACTTCTTCAGAAAACTGAATGAACTGGTCATTCAGTTTTCTGAAGAAGTTGAGTTACTTTTCCCGACGAAAGTGGATTTTATGATTGTACACTTAAAATAAATAATTTTTATTTTACGCTATACATGTTTATGTGGTTTGGCCGTTTATAGTGGAGTGCTCAGGATTCGTGTATTTTTCACTATCTAGGTTACTCAGAGCTCTGTACTGTCCATATCTGTGGCCCCTGTCCCTCTACTGTCTCTGGCTTTGTCCAGCTTTCCTGCAGTAACAAATAGTGACATATGGACAGTCTGTAGAACTACTACCATAGGTGTTGCTGACATGCAAAATAGAAGGTGCAGCCAGTCTCGAACCATGAACATCATCAACCATGGTAATGTACTTAGCCCACTAAGCCACAACAGCCACCAGACAGTGCAGTTTAATTCCTGACACAGTAACCCACAGACATACATAGCACATTGACCCCTGCATATTGTGGAAATGGAACGTCACCAGGTTGATTGGACAGCCCTAGGATTTTGTGGTCTGCTGCTATTACCTTGCAAACATAATGTTACTGCAGCTGTATGGGAACATGGGTGTGTTAGGGTTGAGGGACTCTGGCATTGACAGTCATGCGTCTGTCCTATGACCACACAGTTTGTCATTTCCCTCGCAAAGTGCAGTGGGTTTTGCTGCCTTGGGGCCTACTGCATATTACGGGGTGGACAGTATTGGGCAGAGAACTCCTGTTGTCCCATATAGCTGTCAGTTGTCTGCAGGTTTCCCAGTAGCCCACTCTATTCTCTAGCATACATCTGGCAGATCCATACATATGCTACCATAGTCTAGTACCCCATACATTTGTTGTAAAGAAGAGTGACTTACCTTGTGCCTGCAGCAGTTGAGATCACAGTACTTCAGGGCTGTCAGATGCATGCAGTACACAGCCAATAGTAAGGTAAAGGTTGTGTGGTGTGGCTGGCATCTTTTTTACTATGTATGCGAGTCGGAGTGTGGTGTCAGTCCCTAGGTCCCTAGGATGTCAGTGCATGTGCTATGCGTTGCCTCTTTGCCAAGGCCAGAGCTTACTGGGTATGCCTACATCGGCATACAGGAACAGGCTCACGGGGTTCCTCCTCCAAGTCCCCCTGTGGCTGTGAGGACCTTGGCACTGGTGGGAGGCTGTGTGTCCCTTCCCTGTGATGTTCCTGCCACAGCTGTTTCTGCAGAGTCATACTGTGTAGCATGGCACACACTGTGAATGTGTCACATGTGGCTGCAGAGTACTGGACAGCTCCACCAGATATATCAAGGCAGTGGAACCATGACTTCAGCAGCCCAAACACACGCTCTATGATGTTCCTAGTTTGTGCATGTGCCTCATTATTGCATTCATCAGTAGGTGTGTGTGCATTTATGATGGGTGTCACCATCCACGGCTCCATTGTGTAGCCAGCATCCCCCAGTAGATGGCTGAACAGGATGTCCCCCCTGGCAATAGTCTGGTACAGCTGTGATGTGTGCCAGATGTGGGAGTCATGATAACTCCCACGGCTGCCGGCACACACATTCATGATAATACCCTCAGCATTGCACACGACCTGGCAGTTGATGGGGTGATACCCTTGCGGTTGACAGAATCCACCCTCCTCACCAGGTGGTGCTTTGATGTGTACATGAGTGCAGTCTATGGCACCCAGTACCTCAGGGTAGTATGCTACATGGTGGAAGAGATGCATATTGCTGACCCTCCCCTCAGGGATGTGGGGTAAATATATGTGCCCACTAGCATGTGTTTGCATGGCATTCAGGAAGCGGTGGAGTACCCTGGATGCAGATGCCTGAGAGACCCCCATCATATCCCAGCAAATCTTTGAAAAGTACATGTAGCTAGTATTCTAAGGGCTACACGTACCTTTGTTTCCAATGGAATGGGTTCCCCTCTGTTGGCTCTGGGTCTGAGTTGAGGGCAGCAAATCTCATTGAGTTCTTGTAATATGTTCCTGTCCACCCTGTAGTGCTCTACAATATCCCCGTCATGCAGACCCTGGAAGGTTACCTTGGGCCTGAACACTCTTTTCTTTCTCAGTCTAGGCCTATTGTCAGCATGAGCACCAGCAGTGGCCTCAGCCTCCAGCACACACAGATGTAGCAGAGCAGCAGCAGCCCCTATCATTTTGTCAGTTAAAATTCCCAAGTGTTTTCCAATGGTGCAGACTATGTGGGAAAAATCAGATTGAAGGGCGTATGCATACTTTATAGTGGTGTGCTGCAAATGCAGCCTGTGTGATTGGATGACCGTGATGCATTAAACCTGCCAGGTCTATCACTGAAGGTTTTGAATGTCCCAGGGTCAGAGGAAGAGGGCTTATCAGTCATTTATACTTGACTGGCTTTCCCAGGCTATTTCCTTGATTTTTTTTTTTTTTTTTACACATTTCTTTCACTGCTAAGCACTTGGGCATTGCGTGCAAACCCTCAGTGCCAGTATAAATAGTGTTTAGCAGTTTAGATACACCCTCATGCGCTGGAGTGCTCAGCTTAGCTTAAACCAGCTAAAACAAGTTCCCTGCAGCTAAACAAAGCGCAAATGGGTGCGCTGAGCTTCAGTCTGATTAAACACAGCATGACACACCCCTTCTGCTTTCAGCTACCTGTTCTAATAACACCAACAAAATTCCGGCCCTACATGGGTTTTTTCTGCAGACATAGTGGCCCATTTTTGCTATTGAGTAACCCCAGCTCATTTGCATACAGATCCTCGCTTATTCTTGGATACTTCACTACTCCAGGGCCTGCCTCCTTAGCAATCACTGACACCTGCCATTGTACACTATGCATGCAGGCCACTATAATATTTTTGCAAATGTCTTATTTTCAGTTTTTCAACATTTTAATGTTTTCTTCCATAACAGTCTGTTTGCCCATTTCTGCGTGCCGGTCAAACATAATATGTGTACTAAAATAAAATTGAATACTTCCGAATGATTTAGATTCATAGGTGTGTACCAGGCTAATGACCCTGGAGCCTTTACAAGCCTAGCCCATATTACCCTGGCATTGTGCTACCTGACCTTAGTTCCCAGTGCCTCTGTCGAGTAGAGCCACTGGAGTGATCCCTGCTGTGAATTTTCTATTTCCCATCCACTCATCAAGATTTCTCTTGAAGAGGGCCAGTGAGGTGCTATGATTCACATGTATGGGAAGTCTACTCCATAGCATGCATTGATCTTTGGACTAACTGGGCATAGTTTTGGCCATTTCCAGCCCTACACTGCAATATCCAACCTCCTTTTTGGGCTTTTACAGCCCCTGTTTAATTTTTCCATTTCTGTACATGGTTACTTTCCGTGTACATTTCTGACACCAACAGAGCACCTACACAGGTACTGTTGCAGCTTACTGGATCACATATCACCCTCATTTGCATGGATTTCACCTGCTTATGAGATGATTTTCATTCCACGGACACTTCTGTGTCCGCACGCTCGTGCATGCCCCTCTTCTCAGTTTACTGGATTGCTCAAGCTGCCAATTTCTGTGTTGGAGCCGTGCCACTGTGCCTACATGGAAAATCACTCCGTGTAGGCTTTACTGAATTCCCCCTTTAGTTTTTTTATGCACACTAATACACATGGATGGTTATTTACCAGATAATATTATTAGTCAGATATATTTTTACATTTATAGTGTTTTAGTCAGATTACGTTTATGGTTAGACAGCTATGTGTTTTTTCTTGATTTTAGTTCTTGTCACAGAGCTGATGAAGGCTTTATTACATTAGGTAGCAGAAAGTGATTTTAGTTAAAAGTCTTGTGTGTATTTTATGCATTTCATAATACCTCTGGTGGTCCCCTGCCATTAACAAGCTTTACAACAGAAGGAAGAAACTGTTCCAGAAAAAGGAGAAGTCCCAAGACTGGAAAAACTCCCTTATTAGCCCCAACAAAAAGTCGGGATCACTCATCAAAACCTCTAAAGCTAGCTATGAAGGCAGAACTGTGGCAGACACTAAAAACAACCACAAAGCCTTCTACAGTTATATTAAGAATCTCCACGGCAATACTCAGGTTTGCTCTGAATTACTGCACAATGTTACCTCCTATACTGAGCCAACAGATATTGCCAACATATTTGCGGACAGATTCAGTGCCAACTTTACCCCCTCTCTCCCTATCTAAAGGACCAATCACAATACTGGAAGAATGCCAGGCACCCAGCATTACTCCAGCACAGGTTAAAGTTACATTGTCCAAGGCCAAGAATACAGCTTCCATGGGAACCGACAATATCCCTGGCTGTGTTCTACATGAACTACAAAGTGAACTGGCACCACACCTGTGTGCCCTGTTCAATCACAGCATCACCTCAGGCTTTGTCTCTACAGAATGGTGCACTGCTACAGTGATCCCTCTCCATAAAGGGGGAGCGACTACAGACCCTGGGAATTATTGCCCCATTACCCTGATGAGTATGATAGGTAAGGCTATGGAGTGCATCATCATGGACCTAATTAACAAGGATATAGGGAATCCCCAAACTCTGGATCTCACACAATTTGGTTTTGTGAAGGGTAGATCATGCCTGCTCAACCTGGTTGACTTCTCTGAGTCAGTCACCAGAGCTGTGAATGAGGACAAGGCAGTTCATACAACCTATCTCAATCTGGCCAAGGCCTTTGATACCATTCCCCACTCAGGAATTACTGATAGACTCACCAAACTAGGCATCAACCCCTGTATAACTAGGTGGGTTGCAAACTGGCTCACAGATAGAACCCACAGTGTGAAAGCAGCAGACTCCAAGTCAGACTGCCGAGCAGTCACAAGTGGAGTCCCACAGGGATCGGTCTTGAGTCCTCTCCTGTTTGGCATCTACTTCTCAAAAGTCCAGACCAACAGGAAGGGACTCTGGCTGACCAAGATCACTGATGATTGCAAGCTGGGAGCCATTATTAACTCCCCGGGTGATGTAGACATCCTACAGAAAGGACTCACTGAGACTGACTGGTGTCGAAACTACAGCCTTAAGCTTAATGCCAAAAAATGCGTCATTCCCTTTGAGAAAAACTCAATTCCCCCTAATTACCACAATGATGACAACCCACTGAACACTGAAGGCATTATAAGAGATCTGTTGACACAGGTTAACAGCAACCTCTCCTTCGACCATCAAATTGCCACTGTGGTCAGAAAGTCCTTCCATGTGGCACATCTCATTACCAAGGGTTTTGCATCCAGGAAGAAAAAGGTCATCATGTCTCTCTACTCTTCCCTCATTAGACCAATCATCAAGTACAATGACCCATTTGGCATGTACCTCACTAAACACTTGCAACAGCTGGAAAGGCCACAAAAGTACCTCATGAAGATGATCCTAGACCTTAAACACATGCCCTACATGGACAGATTAAAAAAACTCCAGCTTTTCTCTGTCTCATATCATCTATTAAGATGTAATCTCTGCTTGACTTACAAAGCCATGTTTGACCCGGCTCTGCCAGAAATGTTACACCTAAAGAAATTCCAATCCCACTGCACCACATGCTCCAGGGACCTCAACCTTATTACCACAATCAACAGAACATGCTGGAGGGACAGGTTCATAACTCAGAGACTGCCCATGCTCTGGAATAGACTTCCCATACATGTCAAGCAGAGCACCTCACTGGCCCTTTTCAAGAGAAATCTTGATGAGTGGATGGGAAATAGAATGTTCACCCCAGGGATCACTCCAGTGGCTCTACTTGACAGAGGCACCAGGAACTAATGGCAGCATGATGTCAGGGTATTTCTATGGGCTAGGCTTGTAAAGGCTCCAGGGCTGTTGGCCTAGTACACACCTATGAACCTATGGAATGTGGGTTGCTAACAGATAAGGAAACACTGCCTAACTAGGATTTAGTTTGATGTAATCAGTAGTAGTGTGTGGGTACTTGTTCTAAATGCACTTTTACAGCCCCATTTATACTGTATGCTTTGAATAGGTTGGCTTAAAAGTAAACAATATGTACAGTTTCTACACCTACTTTTAAGTATATAAAAGCTATGTTTAATATTGTTAAAATATTTCTGATTTTTTGTTACTGAAGATGGTCTATGACAAATACAGGATTGTTGTTTTGGAGCACTACCTGGGTTTCATGATTTTTGGAAATTACTGTGACTGAGCTCATCAACAAAGTTTAAAGACAACTCCTTTGTTTATTTTTTCCCTCAACACTCGTGGTGGTGAGGTTGGAACTAGACAGATTCCTGTGCTAGTTCATGTTTTATAAATGATATACAGTCTGACAGACATGTAGATATGGTTTGTTCTGAAACTTTCTTTCCCAATTTACTGAGGTAAATAAAATTAACAAACGAGCATCTCTTCTTTTGGTCCTGGGTCTATGAAATAGAATCGGAGTTGACAGTGAACATCCAAAGTGTGGAGCAAGTCGTCTCCTTGATTTGTACAATTTGGGAAAATACTAGTGAATGAATGGGTTGATTTATGTTAAACTCTGAGGCTATCTTAGGGGAAAAAAAGATGGACTGGGTCTTACAGAAATTCTGCCTTGTGGAAGATTAGGTAGGGATCAACAGATAATGCACAGAGTTCCAATAATCGTCTGGTAGAAGTGATAGCAAGCAAGAACAGTTTCCATGATAGAACATTTTAACCTACTGAAGAGGCTGATTCAAATTGGGATTTTGTCAAGGCACCCAAAATGAAATTTAGATACCAAGAAAGGACAGAGTCCTTTATGGGAGGGTGAAACATAACTAACCCTTTTGGGAAGGCCTTGTAATGTTTGTGAGAAGTCAAGGAGTGATTTGAAAAACCATAATCGTAGTTAGCGAATTGCACATTTTTTAACACCTTTATTGACTTGTGACATATGCAAACTTACATTTACATAAATAAAATCAAACCACATTAACAAGTTCACATTTACAAACATTATACATCAAATATATTGTTACACATCATATAATCAAAGCATCATTACGCAAATTGTTCAATTCCTACCTTCTCTTAAACCTCATTCCTCATCCAAAATATTTATCTGCATATTGTCCCCACAATTTCCATTTTTTTTTCAACATAATTTACTCCTACCCTTTTCTAAAGATCATGCTTCCTGCCCTTTTATCTTTGTCACAATATTCAGTACTACAAGTATAGTTGGTTTAGATTTTGATTTCCATTTTCTAGTAACTAAGTTTTTGGCAGGCACCAGAATTAACAAGGTCTTACTATGTCTAGAGAATTCTCAGCTAGTTGTAACTTGATTGTGGAAAACCTAGATCCTTGTTCATATAAGTGGTTACTAAGAAGTGTAAAACGTCTGATATCAGAGCAGAGAAAAAGTCTAGGTTCCGGGAGGAAGCCCAAAGGGAAAACTTCTTCCACTGCCTCTGAGAACCAGAGAGAATCTGAACTACTGTCTGTGATAAGAAAAGTTACTTAGCTATCATAGGAATTGGAGAAACCATGTCATGCCTATGATTTTGGAATGGGGGTAGAATCTGGCACACCCTTGTTTATTAATATAACACATCACTGTGGTGTTGCCTGTGTATAGTACCAGAGGTCCTCGGGACCAAAGATGATTCTAGCCCCTCAAACCACTGACAACAGTTAAAATCTCCCTGGCATTTATGTGCTTCTGTCTACAGGATCACACAGAGGCTGCACTTTTACCCCCTTTGGAAACTACTTTCACACCAGATCTGAAGTGTCTATGGTGACTGACTGGAGGAAGATGGAAGGAAGAATGGAAGACATGGATTTAAAGCTATCTTGTCTACCCATCACCCAATCTCCCTCCTCATAAATCCCAGAATTGGAATCTGAAAAATCAAAAGGTATAGATGCTAAGTCCAGACTGATTTGAGGTACCACTTTGTCTTCCTCATGTGCTGTCTGGCAAAAGGTAGCATGCTAATAATAGACTCCATGCACCCCAGAATTTGAGAAACTCACTTGCAGATGGTTGCTTTAGGCTAGCGAAACTCAAAACTGCTGCAACATTATTACTCTGGACAGAGAAAAGTTTTTTTTCTCTCGATCCAGTCCAACAAACATCCCAAGAATACCATTTTGTGTGAACTTCTGGCAGTTGATATGAAATCACAAACTGGGTAGAAATTACCAGACAGTTTTCAGAGATTCTTAAAAGCAAGAAAGAATCTGTAAAAATAACACAATTGTCCAAATATTGTCCAAATATGGGAAAATAAGAAATTATGTACCTACCATAACGCTCCATGTTAGTTGTCTTCATCTCGTCTTCTTTCTTGCTGTTTGGGATCGGCTCCGACTTGGCCATCTTCAATAGCTTGAGAGCTGTTTATTGGCTCGATGCTACCCCTTATTCAATAATGCCTAGCGATAGCTACCCAGATCTCGTTTGAAATAGCTAAACCAGACATGAGAGAGAAACCAGTTATCAAAAAACTGGTTGTTCCATGCATTATAAAATCTAGAATAGGTTAGGAAGACCTGGCCAGAAGGATAACAATAAAAGAATACTCAGCTAGTGAAAAAAGGAACTCCTCTCAATCCACTAGGATGGGGGATGGAGGGAGGGACGCAAGAAAGAAGGTGAGATGAAGACAACTAACATGGAACCTTATGGTAGGTACATAACTTCTTAATGTTAAGTTGTCTATCTCGCCTTCATTCCTGCTGTTTGGGACAGCGTCCCTAGCACCTAACACCCTGGGTGGCTCAGTGGAACAGACTCTTCAGAACAGTGGAACCAAAGTCAGTTCTGCTCCGGAAGACCATATCCACACCTTGTAATGAGAAATAAAGGTATGAGGGTTTGCCCACATGGCAGCTGCACAGATGGAATCCATGGGCAACCTAGACTGAAAGGCTACGGAAGTGGCTAATGCCCTAGTAGAATGACCTTTCAGGTTTAATTGGTAACTCTTTGTTCCTTAACTGATAAATAAAAGTAATAGTGTGGGACAACCATCTGGATAAGATCACCTTGGAAACTGGGAGACCTTGTTTGTTTAAGGCATAAGAAAAGAATAATTGGTCTGACTTTCTTATTTCTTTAATTCTGTACAGGTAAAAACGCAATTGTCTATGAATGTCTAATTGAAATTTGTACTCTGCCTTGTTGCTATGATTTGTGAAGAACACAGGGAGATCTATAGATTGGTTTAAATTATTTTCTGAGCAGACTTTAGGAAGAAACGAAGGATTAGTCCTCAGAGCAACTCTGTCCTTGTGAAACAGCAGTTAGGGAGGATGAACACATAGTGCCTGGAGTTCTGAGACACGCCTAGCTGAAGTGATAGCTACCAGAAAGTGTGTCTTCCAAGATAGAAACTTGATGGAGCAGGAAGCTGCTGGTTCAAAAGGGGGCAGAATTAAAGAAGTTAGGACTAAATTAAGGTCCCAAGGGGGAGGAGGATCTCTCACTGGAGGTCTAAGAAGAGATGTTCCTCTCAAAAAAGCTTTACAGAGCTTATGAGACATAATGTTAGAATTTGACAAACCAATATGAAAATTAGAAATGGCCGCTAACTGTACCCTAATCGTAGCGGAAGCGGCCCCGGAGTGAAACAGTTGTGCCAGGAATTCCAGAATTTCGTGGACTGGGGCTGAGAAGGGATCCACATTCTTAGACTCCGCCCAACAAGAAAAAAGTTTCTATTTGCTAGCATAAGTTTTTCTCATTGTAGACTTATGAGAGGAGATGATAATCTCACGCACTGCTGGGGAAATGCTGAGAAGCCTGGCTAAGGTTGGAAGTGGAGCAACCAAGCTGTGAGCTGGAGAGTTTGGAGGGATTGATGCAACCCACCTGACTGATGAATCAGAAGATCTGGAATTGGGTCCAGAGTTGATAGAGAAGGTAATGGTGCAGGAATGGGAACCATATCTGTCGAGGCCAGTAGGGGGCAATGAGGATCATTTTGCACCCCAACAATTTTGCTTTCTGTATGAGTTTCGGTATCAGGGGAAACGGAGGAAAAGCATAAAGAAGTCCCTGAGGCCAATCATGGACTAGAGCGTCTCTGGGTATGTGACCTGGAAGCGGAAGAAGGGAGACGTAGTTGCTGCATTTGGTGTTGAATGGGTGGCAAAAAGATCGCAGCAAGACTGTCCCCATTTGTGGAAAATAAGATCCGCAACTTCCTGATTCAGAGACCACTCGTGAGGCATGAGGATAGCTCTGCTGAGCCTGTCCCCTATGACGTTGGATCTCCCAGGGATGTGCGTTGCAATCAGAAAACGTTGGGAGGAAATTGCCCACTGCCAAAGTCTGAGTGCTTCTCGACACAGGGGGTAGGATCTGGTTCCGCCCTGCTTGTTGATGTACCACACCACTGCCATGTTGTCTGCTTGAATTGCAATGGTCCCAAAAAGAAGAGAGTCTTGAAGAGCTTGCAACGCTAGGAGCACGGCTCTCATTTCTATGACATTTATATGCAGATGGTACTCGTGAGGTTGCCAAGTGCCTTGGACTGTCCTGCCCAGATAATGCCCCCCCCACCCTATCAGGTAGGCATTTGTTGTCACTGTGGCTACTGGAGGGGGTTGTATGAAAGGTCTTCCCTGAGAAACTAATGGGGAGACCATCCACCAAGAAAGGTGTCTTTTGCATGCCTCCGTGATCAGGATCATGTGAGACATGGGAAGCTCTTGGAAGGACCACTGTGTGAAAAGAAGCCACTGAAGAATTCTCATGTGGAAGCGTGCTAGTGGGATTAGAAGAATGGCAGCTGCCATGGAGCCCAGAGTTTGAAAGACATACCCGACTTGGATCCTTTTGCTCTGCATTAGAATATGCACTTGTTGGCAAATTGTGGACACTCTTTCTAGTGGTAACCTTGCGAACATATCCCTTGTGTTTAAGTCTTCTCCTATGTAAGTGATAGAGTGACAGGGCAACAAGGCAGACTTTTCGAAATTTATTGTAATACCTAACTGGGTGCAGGATGTGATTGTATAATCCCGCGCTTGTATGAGTTGATGCCTGGTGGTAGCAGTGAGGAGCCAAGTCATCTAGATATGGAAACACCTGGAATCCTTGATGTCTCAGGTGAGCCGTGACCACTGCCATACACTTGGTGAACACCCTGGGGGCTGTGGTGAGACCAAAGGGCAGAGCTCTGAACTCGTAATGACTGGCCCCCACCCGAAAGCGAAGAAATCTCCTGGAGCGTCTGTCCATCTTGATATGGTAGTACGTGCCCTGAAGATCTACAGAGCACATCCAATTGTCCTGACCCAGAAAGGGTAGAATGGACTGTAGTGTGACCATCCGAAACTTTGTTCTTTGTACAGACTTGTTTAGTCTGCTGAGATCCAGAATCGGTCTCCTGTCCCCTGTCTTTTTTGGTACCAAAAAGAACCTTGAGTAAGTTCCGGATCCGTGCTAGTCTGCGGGGACTTCCTGGATGGCTCTTTTTTCTAGCAGTGTTGAAACTTCTATTACTGCTTGCTCTTTCAGATTGGGTGGAACATCTGGAAGGATTTTCTTTGACTGTAAGGGGGGTGATGGAAGGGAATTGTGTAACCTCCAGATATAATGGACTGTACACATTTGTCTTTTGTTAAATTTAGCCAGGCTTTTGGGTACAGTGAAAGTCTTCCCCCGACTGCCTCCAGAGGTGAGCAGCCAGGCAACCCTTCAGGGATGCTGGAAGGGCTTATCAGAGAAAGATTCTCTGTTGCTCTGGTTCTGCGGACCCCCTCTGCCACAAGGGCGGTGTCTATTATTATTGTTTCCCCCTCTGCCTCTGGAGGAAAAAAATCACTACGTGTGTCAAGCAAGGCTCCTGAGATTTATGGAACTACATCTTCCCACTCTTCTGACCCTTGGGGTAAGGTCTAGAAGGAGTGGAAAAATGGACTCCCACGGCAGAGTGTCTTGCCTTCTTGCTCACACCTAGTCAACGTGTCTTTCACCTGTGGCCCAAAGAGAAAGGCGCCATCAAAGGGGGTATTGGTGAAGGACGCTCAAAAGGGTTCTACAAAGTGACACAGCTGCATCCATGCATGCCTCCTAAGGGCTACACCCGTGCCAGCGGCTCTACTTGCTCCATCGTCTGCATAGGAAATGAGCCTCATGGAGGAGTTAACTATAGAATTAAGCATCGCTAGCTGGGAATCTACTTTGGCTTGTGCTCCCTCAGCTGTAGGATCTTAAAGGGTATCTCCAAGCTCTTTAAAGAGATCCTGTTGAAGTCGAGTAAAATGACAGGTAGTTCAGTGACCTCATGGAGAAGGTCACTGAAGCAAACATTCGCTTTCCGTACCTGTCCATCGTCCTAGACTCCTTGTCAGGGGGATGAACAGATGAAGAGGTCTCTGCTAGCTCTTTTTTGGTGGCTACTGCTACCACCATGGCATCAACAGGCATACCTTTAGAAAGGAATTGCTTATCCTGGGGGGCTGTAATAAATTTACCAGGTCTCCTTGGAGTTGGTTCCACTGTGTCCGGAGCTGACCAAGCCTTCCGAGCCACTACAGACATAAGTGGGTTGAAAGGCAGAGAAACCCAGGAGGTGGAAGGTCAGGAACCGAAAGCATCCATGAATACAGACTCATCCTCGGTAGGGGCTAGGGGATTCCAGTTCCCCCTCTGCCTAAGCATTTCCAGGATGTCCGAGAAGGAAACATCTTCAGAGGGGGATCTCGGGGACCCTTCCGATTCATCTAAGTCTGTATCAGAAGTGACAGTCTCAGGGGAGTCAATGTACCTCCTCTTGCACTTCCTCTTCCAAGGGGGCTCCTCTGAGTGATCAGGGGAGGCCTCGGGAGAAGAGGCAACACTCAATGGTGTGTCCTGGAGCATTGGTTCCCTACGCTTGGGGTCTGGAGGAGGAGCAGAGGTTGGCACAGGCACTACGGGGGACGGAGCTGGTGGGGCTGGTAGTGGAGCTGACTCGGGGGACAGCGCACTCCACATGACCTCAAAGGTGTCCCTGTCTCGAGGCAGAGAAAGCACCGGTTCCGAAGAAATAGGAATCTTTCTCCGCGCCGAGGGGGACAGCTCAGAGGCCGATGTTGGAGCCGAGCTCACCTGGGCCGATGCTCCGAGAGGGAGAACGGGGTCAGACAAGGGTCCGATGCTACTCGCCCCCTTGGAGCTGTCGAGGGCGCCTCGGCGTCCAAATCCCTCGATGGAAGGTACCATCAAGGTAATCAGAACCGAAGGGGATATGGTTATCGGAGCCGACGGTTCCACTACCCAAACCCCAACGAACTCTGGCTCCAAACTCACTGGAGTCGGAGGAGGATCATCAAATGAAGTGGATGGAGCCGATACCTGTTGAGGAGAGCTGGACAATAATTTAGCTAGTGCCTGCAACTTTAGCAACCTACTGACTACTCTCTCCACATTGTGATCTGACAGCCTAGAGGATCGAGAGGAGTGAGAGGATCGGTGGCTATGCTCACTTTGAAATAATGGAGACAGAGGAGCCGAATGCACCAACTCTAAGGAAGGGGACCCTCAGCCTCTTGAGGCTCCGCGACGGCTCCGAAGCATCTGATGGAGCCGATGGGGAGGTTATCTTGTCAGTGCCAGCCGGAACCGACTTAGAAGGTAAATCCTGCGCAGGAGTCGGCTCCGAGGGTGGAGCTGACGACTTAGAGGATTTTGGGGATTTCACTGGCTGTGTTCTGTCAAAAAGGGAGAGGCACTATAGAAAAAATAACTACAACACGTATAACTAACTCTAAATAGAAAAGATACTAGAAATTTTTAATTCTAAAGGAAAGTTTACACAAAAAGTTAAATATACGAGCCTGAGCCAGAAAAACGACACCCTCGCAGCTGAAGGGGCAAACGAGATCTGGGTAGCTATTGCTAGGCATTATGGGATAAGGGGTAGCCTCGAGCCAGTAAACAGCTCTCGAGCTATTGAAGATGGCTGAGTCGGAGCCGAGGATCGGCTCCGATCCCAAACAGCAAGAATGAAGGCGAGATAGACAACTTAATTAGAAGTTATGTACTTACCATAACGTTCCATCTGAGTAGGTGTATTCATTTGTCTGCAACCTGTGGGTATGGATCCGATATCTGATCCGAACCGGCATGGTTTATCCAGCTATGGATCCGAGCTCCTAGCTCCTCCCCTCACCCATAATGCCCTGCTCTCCCTACATGACCTCAGATCGAGTTTGCCCTGTATCAAATACCCTAATAAAGGGTAACACACTCTATGCAGGAAACTGACAAGGCCAGGGGGATAGGAGGGCGGGATGGTTGCAGACAAATGAATACACCTACTCAGATGGAACGTTATGGTAAGTACATAACTTCTAAATCTGAAGTAGGAGATTCATTTGTCAGCAACCTGTGGGACAGAGTCCCCAGCTACCTGAATCTTGGGCGGCCGTCATGGAAGGATATTCCGGAGCACCGTGGAGCCAAAGGATGCTCTACCTCTAGACGTGATATCCAGCTTGTAATGAGAAATAAAGGTATGAGATGAAGCCCAAGTGGCCGCTGAACAAATGTCATCCAGAGGTATCCTAGCCTTAAAGGCTGCTGAGGTAGAAACGGACCGGGTTGAATGAGCATGAACTACGTCCGGTGCGGGCCTCCCAGAAGCTTGGTAAGCTAATAAAATACACTGGGAAATCCATCGTGACAAGGAGACTTTTGAAATTGGTTTACCCAGATTAAATTTGGCAAAGGAAACGAACAACTGATCGGATTGCCTGTGACCAGCTGTCCTGTTAAGATAAAAACGAAGCTGCCTGTGAACATCCAATGAATGCAGCTTGTATTCGCCTTTGTTCTGATAATTAGGAAAGAAAACGGGGAGGTTGATGGACTGATTAATGTTTGCTTCCGAAGCTACCTTAGGGAGGAAAGAGGAATTGATCCTGAGGTACACACGGTCCGGATGGAAGATCAAGTAAGGCGGCTTTATGGAAAGGGCTTGAAGTTCCGAAACTCTTTTGGCTGAAGTAATGGCTACCAAAAATGCAGTCTTAAGAGATAAGAATTTTAGATCTACAGTGGCCGCAGGCTCGAAGGGGGGAGCGGTCAAGGCCTGAAGAACCAAAGAAAGATCCCATGGTGGAACCGCCTGTTTGACTGGGTGTCTAAGCAGAAAGGTGCCTTTTAGGAAGATTTTACATAACTTGGCAGACATAAGAGGTCCAGAGTCATGACCAACATGATAATGAGAGATGGCCACTAGCTGAACTTTAACGGTGGAACTACTGGCGCCATCACTAAAAAGAGTGGTAAGGAAATCTAGGACCATGGGAAGGGGTACCGTGAAGGGATCTAGACCTTGCCGCTCCGCCCAGATGGAGAATCGCTTCCATTTACTGCGGTAAGTTTTTCTGTCAGAGGGTTTGTGCGCCGCTACCAGGATAGCCTTAACGGGAGATGAAATACCGGGAGTCCTAATTAGGAGTGGAACTGGAGCAGCTAAGCAGTTAGCTTCAGGTTGCCCAGGTTCGGAGATGGTAGGTTCGATGGGTGTGATATCAGATCCGGGATGGGATCTAGAATCCAAGGTGGATTCACTGAGTGAGACCTTAGGTAAGGGAACCAGATCTGCCGAGGCCAGAATGGGGCTATGAGGATCATTCTGCACCCCAACCGAGAGGCTTTCTGAAGAACCTGGAGCATCAGAGGAAGAGGGGGGTATGCGTACAGAAGACCGGGAGGCCAAGCATGCACCAGAGCGTCCCTCGGGGAATCCCCTGGAGGAGGGATTAGAGCGAAAAAACTGTCGCACTTGGTGTTTAAGGGAGAAGCAAAGAGATCGCAACAAGGAGTTCCCCACCGTGCGAAGATACGTTTCGCTACTTGAGCATTGAGAGACCACTCGTACGGGGAGAGAATGGTGCGGCTGAGTTTGCCTGCAAGGATGTTGGACCGACCCGGAATATGCGTTGCGATGAGAAAGCGGTTGGTGGAGATCGCCCATTCCCAGACTCTCATGGCTTCCCGACATTAAGGGTAAGACCTGGTTCCCCCCTGTTTGTTGATGTACCAGACCACTGACATGTTGTCCGATTGAATCACAATTGTTCCCAGGGGAAGAAAGGCCTGCAGTGCTTGCAACGCCAAGAGCACGGCCCTCATCTCCAGAACACAAATATGCAGGGAGGTCTCTGAGTCGTTCCACGTGCCTTGGACTGTCCGTCCCGCAAAGTGCCCCCCCCCCACCGGAGGTGGGATGCGTCCGTGGTCACTGTGGCAAGGGGGGAGATGCACAAAAGGGGCGGCCTCCTAGGAGATCCTCTGAATGGAGCCACCACAAAAGAGATCGCTTGCAAGCCTTGCTGATTGCAACGGGATGATGCAGGGGAAGAGAAAGGTAAGACCATTGTACTTGAAGTGTCCACTGAAGTACCCGCATGTTCAAGCGGGCAAGCGGGAGAAGAGAAATCGCTGCCGCCATGGACCCTAGTGCCCTCAGGACCAATTCCGCTGGAACTGAGCTGGAGTGGAGGATGGCCCGCACCTGGAGACGAAGATTCCGAATTCTGTCGGTTGTGAGGAAGGCTCTTAACTTCCTTGTGTCTAACCTGGCACCTATGAAATCTATCAGCTGAGTAGGGGCCAGGTTGGACTTTGCTACGTTTATTGTGATACCTAGCCAGGAAGCTAGTTGAAGAAATGAGTCCCTTGCTAAAGATAGTAGATGCCTTGTTGGGGCGGTGAGAAGCCAGTCGTCCAGGTACGGAAAGACCTGCACCCCCTGAAGCCTCAGGTGGGCCACAACCACTGATAGTACTTTGGTGAACACCCTGGGGGCTGTGGTGAGACCAAAGGGAAGGACACTGAACTGGTAGAGACTGGTTCCCAGCCGGAAGCGAAGAAACCTCCTGGACCGTCTGTCCATTAGTATGTGGTAGTACGCATCCTTGAGGTCTATGGAGCACATCCAGTGATTCTCTCCCAGAAGGGGGAGGATAGATTGTAAAGTGACCATCCGGAACTTCTCCTTGGGAACTGCCAGGTTTAATAGGAACAGATCTAAAATGGGTCTTAGGTCCCCCGTCTTTTTTGGCACTAAAAAGAACCTGGAGTAGAACCCTGATCCGATCTGGTCTGGGGGGACGGGCTGGATGGCCCTTTTTCTCAGCAGATAGCCAATTTCTGCTGAAGCAGCCTCCCTCTGATCGGGTGGAACGTCGGGGAGGGATTTTGGTTTCGGGACACGAAGAAAGGGAATTTTGTATCCTCTGGATATGATACGGAGGACCCAGCGGTCTGTTGTTATGGACTCCCATGCCGCTAGGTGCTCCGAAAAATGTCCCCCGACTGCCTCCAGAGTGGAGCAGTTGGGCAACCCCTCAGGGTTGCTGCGCGGGCTGCTCAGAGAAAGGTTCTCTGGACCCAAAATTCCTGGGAGACCCTCTGTTCCTAGGGCGGCGTCCGCCCTGTTCTCCTCTGCCACAGAAGGACTGGTTATCCGGAGCGGGTTGGGATTGCTGCGACTTCCGGAACCACATCTTCTTCTGGCCCTTTTGGTTCCTAGAGTAGGACCTCTGGGGCACAGAGAAGCGGACTCCGACGGCAGACAGCGTCTTCCCGTCCTTCTCGCTCTGGACCAAGGTGTCGCGAACCGTTTTGCTAAAGAGGGCACAACCATCAAAGGGGGCGTTCGCGAAGGATGCCTTGAAGGGCTCCGTGAAATCGCAATGGCAGAGCCAGGCCTGACGTCTCATCACTAGGCCTACTCCTGCAGCTCTAGCGGCTCCCTCAGTAGCATGGGAAAGCAACCGCATAGAGGTATTTGTAACGGACCGAAGAGTGGCCATACGGGTGGAGTGCAAAACTTTGTCCTCCTCCGACATGGACTCTGGGGGGGATGCAGCGTATTCTTTAATAAGATCGCGCTGCATCCTAATAACATGTGCCAGATAGTTGAGTGCCCTCACTGAGAAGGTCGCTGAACTAAACATTCGCTTCCCCAAGCGGTCCATCATCCGAGACTCCTTGCTCGGAGGATGGACTGAGGGACTCTCCTGGGCGAGTTCCCTCTTGGTGGCTGCTGCCGTCAACATGGCATCTACCGGAGGACCCTTACTCCAGTGGGCACGGTCAGCAGGGGGGCTGAGAATCCTGTCTGGCCTTTTGGGAATTGGCTCCACGGTGTCCGGTTCCTTCCACGCCCTGGTGGTAATGAGGTCCACCAGGGGGTCGGCAGGAGGGGACACCCAAGAGGTAGAGGGGCCCGCTTCGAATGCCTCCAAGAACACGGACTCGTTCGAAGACTTTGGGGCAGACCACCCACCTCTTATACGAAGCATCTCCATGATGTCTCCAAAGGAGACATCCTCGGGGGGGTGATCTTGGGGGGCCTTCCCCTTCCTCCAAGTCCGTGTCTTCAGTTAAAGACTCGGGGGAGTCTATGTGCCTCCTTCTTTTACACGTGTGCTTGCGAGGTGCCTCCTCGGGGGGGCTGTCCGAGGAACCCTCATAAGCTGTGTCTAGTTCCACAGGAACTGCTTGGGGCATCGAAACGGGCTATCCTAGTGGCCGGGTGATGGAAGCCTGACCCAGAGCAGATGGAGTGCGGGATGGAGCCGAAGCAAGTGCCGGGGGTCCGGATGCCCTCAACAGAGCCCTCTCCACTACATCAAAAGCCGAAGGGGAGTCGGCCTCGACCAAAGGATCCGACAGTCGGCTCCCCCTCGGATCCGAGGAGTGGATCGGAGACGGCGCCGAGCCCCTCGGATCCGAGGGCCCACTGCGCTCTGACACGGACGGCGCCGAAGGCACACTGAGTCCCTCGGATCTGAAACTCGGGCCAAGGCTCCGAGAGGTCGGATCAGACACACTCGAGGGCAGGGTCGGATCCGAAGTAGTCAGTACTATCGGAGCCGACCCACCCCCGGCTCCAAAGCTGCCCGGCTCCGAGCGCTCCAAACCTGGGTAGCGGGTCGGAGAAGGAGCAATGGGCTTGAAAAAGGGGGTCAAGCTCCCCCCCAGGGGGGGGGGAGGCAGGAGCACTCCCATCTGCATCTGGGCCTGGATGAACCTTTGCATCATCCGGTCCAGATCGGCGTCTGAAAGACTATAAGTGGACCTCGAAGAGGCTACCGAGGTAGGCCTAGAGTACCGCCTCGATAGCCTCGAAGGAGGTCGGGTCTCCTCCTCCTCAGGTCTCGGTGAAAAGGTCGGGGACCGGAGCAGAGGAGTAGGAGAACCAGTAGCTAGAGAGGCCGGAGGAGAAGCCCGCTTAGCCGGCGGGGCCGAGATGGAGGTCTCGGCCCGCCGCTTGTGGTGCTTCTCTCTCCGGTCCTTCTTCCTAGCTTCCCTGTACTCCGAACCCGTAGAGGGAGTTTGAGTCCCGGGAGGAGGAGTGGGAGCAGGTAGGGCAGGTACCGCAGGAGCGGTAACTACCAACGGGGCGGAGGCCAAAGCCGAGTCCGGGGGCAAAAGTCCCACCAAGACCAGCTTCGACCTCCGCTCCTTCAATGCCCTGGGGTTGAACCCTGCACAGATTGAACATCCAGAAGTGAGGTGTTCAACCCCAAGGCATCGAACGCTCCGAGTGTGGCCATCAGCAGGGGACAGCTTATGGCCACACTCGGAGCATTTCGAGAATATCGCCTTTGGGGCTTCTGACATTCTAAAACGCTAACAGAAATTTGGCACTATTGCACTTTAAGAGTTGATTGTTTTATCTTAATTGCCAAATTAATGGTTTAATTGGCCGATCAACTAATGCATAAATACAGAGTGGCCATAATTGTATTTCAACCTTGAAAAAGCCTGGAAGTGTCCAGGCGAAAGCGCTTGGTGTTCGTGTCTGTTAATTAAAGCTTTTGTGGTGGAATTACCTGGTCTACTATTCCTTATTTTCGAAGGAAGGATTTTGTACTTTTCAGCTGGCATTCCTTTGTATTGTATGGTTTGTGACTTCACTATCTTTGAAAACTGGTTTGCAGATATTCACTGCTGAACATTTTAAGATTCCTACCAGCTTTGTGTTGACTTGGGGCCAGGCTTGGTGAGTTGTTCCTGTTCCCGTTTTGCTTCTGACATTCTTCTTTTTTTTTTTTTAACAGAAAAAAATTAAAAACTAACAAGTTAACAAAGTTAACTACTCAAACACAATACAGGCCCCAAAGACCACGCACACACAACTACGCTACCAGCGAGGGGAGGGAATTACACAAAAATTTTAGTAAATTAACCAAAAACAGTTTAAAAGGATGGGGAACCTAACACTTTCACACAAATATACTATTTAAAGATCGAAAAAAAAACCCTTATTAAATAACAAAATTCCACTTAGCTGTAGGAGCTCAAAGATCAAGCTGTCACCATGAACGCGGCAAACTAGATCTGAGGTCATGTAGGGAGAGCAGGGCAATATGGGTGAGGGGAGGAGCTAGGAGCTCGGATCCATAGCTGGATAAACCATGCCGGTTCGGATCCGATATCTGATCCATACCCATAGGTTGCTGACAAATGAATCTCCTACTTCAGATCATTGGTTATTCCTTGGAATCTGCAATGAGCTATGACTGGATCTATGCATTTTGCAAATACCCTTGGTGCAATGGAAAACACAAAGGGTAAAACAGAGAACTGATAAAGTAAGCCAGATACAGCAAATCTTAAGATACACTTGAACTGTTTGGCAACAGGAATGTGGTAACAGAAATCCTTTAGGTCTAGCTTTACAATGTAAGCTAGGGCTGGCATCAATGGTACAAGATTCTAAATCTTGTACTGGTTCTATTACTCCCTGAGACATCAAGTTGAGCAGATGAAGAAACAGAGAAATCTGGTACCTTGGCCAAAATGGAATTACCAGGATTTGAGGGGGATTCCCATTGTCAGATATACCCTTCACTGGATCACACTCAGAACCCAACTGTCCTGGACTATCGGACATCAAAAGGGCAGTTGACATCTGAGGTAGATGGAAAGGTTGTCATGGTGGAGGGTGGGGGACAGACCCAGTCCCAAATGTTAGTTGCCCTGGACTTTTTCTTTCTCAGAGGTTCCATTCTATTGCCCCTCTCTCCACCCCAGTACAGCCCCCCCCTCACCCCCGCTGATAAACTGCATGTAGAGAAAGGGTACTGAGGAGGGATAAAAACTCTTAGTTTAAAAAAATGAGGGTTGAAAAAAGTTGTGTCACTCCTTTTAATTAGTTTCTATTTTTCCTCGCACATCTTGAGTATCTCAGCTGCAGAAGAGCCAAACAAGAAATTTTATGCACAGGAGAGTTCAAGATCTCAGACTATTTCCCTGGGAAGTTTTTGAGACTGAAGTCAAGCAAGTTTCATCAAAAGTGATCCAGAAACAGTCATTCTGGAAAAGAGTCAGAGGATCCATAAGTATATTTCTAATTATACTTGAAACCAAAAGTAATCAACAAAGCACAACAACACCAGTGAATGCAAGAAAATGCGATGTAAGGTGAAAACAATAAAGCCACGGAGGGAGATTCAAACCAACAAGTTCATTCTGCTATAACATTAACATTGACACAATTCGTTGTCACAATACATTTTCGTTTAAAGTTACTTCGTCAGATGTGGGCATGCAATACCTTAAATGTATTGTGACAACGAATTGTGTCAATGTTAATGTTATAGCAGAATAAACTTGCTGGTTTGAATCTCCCTCCATGGCTTCATTGTTTCGCCTTACATCGCATTTTCTAATTATACTTGGTTACCTGAGAAACAGCTGTCACAGAAGCATTTACAGAATTGTTTTACCTCTGAAGATAGAAGGTTATCTAGCAACTTCTGTATATTCTCAAAAGACACAAGCAAAAACTAACATATGGGCTTGACGATTTAACTCTTGAAAGTTAAAGTAACTAGAACCATACACCTTCCAGAGCTTATCCATTGTCTTGCGATCTTGACCTGATGGAATGGAGTTAGAAGAAGCAACCTGTTTAGCACCCGCAGATTTAGATAAAGAAATATGACTGCTGAGTCTGCCTTAGGATTAGAAAACAGGTACTTATACAACTGGGGTACCTTATATAAGCTATCAAACCTTCTGGAAACCAAAGATGGTCTTGTCTAGTAAAGTGACCCCAGTAAGGAAGACATCCTCAAAAGCAAGTAAGCCAAGAATTGCTTTAAGCATCTGTAATTGCATTAAATCATAATACATTTTCTGAGTCTTAGAGGCTTCACTCTGTTCCCATTGAAAAACCTCATTCATATTAGATAAAATTTCTGAAAATGAAATTTCTTCATTAGGGATGTCTACAGGAATGCGTTCTTCAGAATATGAACCCTCAGATTCAGTAAAATCCTTAGAAGTACGCTCCACCCCTCCCTATAAAGCTTCACTTTCTGACTACAAAATCCTGTCAGATTGAGAATGAATCATTTTTGACTCCTTAAAAAAGCAGGCATCAGTTCCTTAGTAAAAAAACAGTAGATCTGCTCTAACCATAGTAATAGAGACAGACTGACAAATTTTCTTACTAACCAAAGCTTCCCCCAGTCTGGAAGGTTCTTTAAACACACTGGTCCTAGCTTCCACATTCCACCACTAGCAAAGTTAAAGCCCTTCCACAGTCAAAATCAAACATGGCTCTCCTCGACCCATACTGGGCCTCTGTTAAGCTGCAGAGAGCATGGCTATTCCCTGGTGTTCTGTGGCTGCAAATACTACACCAACAGAAGTGGGAGAAGCAGCTGGGTGGTCTGAGGAACAATAATCAGCCACAGCAGACTCGCTTATCCATGGCTGATGCAGTAAAGGAGCTGGGAATACTTCAGATGATTCCTTACACAATCTCTTCTTCTTGTGCTCTGGCAAAGATCATACCAAGGAGAGTGGTTGCTGTTCAGTGGGTAAGCAGAGACTGAAGAAAAAAATGGGTAGACTCGAATCACTAGTAAGTATACAAGGAAACAACTAGAGGTGCTGAGGTAAGTATTACACTGACAGTATCTCCCAAGCACAATATCGTTTCTGCTAATATAGCTTTTAGTCAGAAATAAAACTTTTTTCGTCACAAATACATTTCAACCAAATACATGCAATACATAAGAAATAAAATATATGTTGGTCCATTTAACTTTGTTTCATAAACACATGCATGCATAAAGACACAGACACACAGAGAAAGTAGACATTTACCACATAAATGTTGACATTTGAAAGGAAAGCTTTTCCCAGTGGGGACTTATCTGCCCAACTTCAATATTACAATCAAATGACAGGTGGACCACCAAAGAAGTGCTCATTTTGGAAGAAAAAAAGTTGTGACGCTTCTGGCACTCCTCCTGCCTTTTATGAGTGCTGTGTGTGCTCCTGGAATACTATACATATCTTAATTGTTAAAATAATGAAGAACAAACTCACTAAGAAGCTGCATTAATGCTCAAGGTAAAAGTCAATATGATGGACTTTCAAGATGGCTACATGCTGATCAACAGGTTAATTTCAACTCTCCCAGTGTGCCAGCTTGAGTAAAATGGTAGTTACGGACTAGTAAATACACTACCTGGATGCCAGCAAAGAATAAATGTAAAGAACCTGAAAGAAAACCAACTAGAAAAGGTGACAAAAATAAAACTGATTGGGAAGAATCTTGTAGCTGTTCAGCAAAAAGCAGTTCAAGCTTCAGCTGTCTTCCATATATTTTTTTCCTGGAGGGTGAAATACATTTTTGATGCAAAACAGGCTAATGAAGAAATACAAAAGTTTACCCAACAAAAAATGAACCATCAAACAGAAGGGGACGCTGCTACTCATTCTTCAGACAGTAAAGCTGATAGAGCAACTGTGCCATTGAAACCTGTTCCAATGTTCCACAGGAAAATGCTTAAGAGACAGAAAAAAGCACAGGTGTTGATTAGAGCAATTTAGGAGTACCTTAGACTTGAACCAGAGAATGATTTGGGGAGTTGGAGATGAACAGGAAGACAACACTGAAATTAGTGAAAAAATGTGAGATTAAAAGCATCAATCACATTTGTAAAATATGGCTTTGAAAGAAAAATGGGTTGAGAAAGACTGAACTTTTGTTGGCTTTGTTAAACCTGTGGGTAGACCGCAAAGCATATACCTCACTTTCTGCCATTAATGTTTAAAACGACACAAAGAAAAAAAAGTAAGAAAGAAACAATTTTTGTTCTTAATAGTTTTTGTATAAAACATTTCATGATATAAACTGCATGTTGTATAGTAAAGCAGCTTGGTATAGTGTGTAGTCGGGTATTTTAAATTTGGGGATGGGGTGTCTTTTCAGTGAGTGTTATATGTGATAAAAACATTAATTTTATTTATCTATTTGATATTTGTTGACTGGGAATGCCTGATTGAGCTTGCACCCTTTTTCAGCAGAGGCCTGGGGAGAAAAGCTCCACAAAGTATTACATACACCATAATAATGTTTACAAACAGTACAGTATACATGAGGTAATATACACATGCATTATAATGCTTAGATTCCCATTTGTAGCATGAGAATTTAAAAGGTGCTATTTACAAAACAGGCACTAAAACAATATGTTAAAGTCATTCATATATCTCCAATATATAAGGAATTACCCATTTAGAGGGGAAGCAATGATAATTAACTCATAAAACGATATTTTAAAGTCATTCATATATCTCCAATATACAAGGAATTACCCATTTAGAGGGGAAACAATGATAATTAACTCAGAGTTTAAGATAAGAGCACAAAAAGTGCTGCATATCAAATCCTAGTTCTTACAGGCAACAGCATGTACATCAGCAATCAGAAGCAGAGGGGAAGTTGATAGAAAAAGGGTAAGTGTCAAGAGAGAGAGAAAAAAAGGGGGGTGGCTATGGGTAAAAGATATATTTTAATTTATAAATATGAGAGGACAGGAGTAGTAGTTAGAATCAACTGAAATCAGAGAAAGGGGATTAAGCTAAGTGGGACAGAAGGGAGGGAGGTAAATATGAGTAGTGGAGAAATTTAGTGAAAAAAGGGGATTAAGAGTTAGAGTTCTATGGCTAGAATTAAGTATGAATTGAGAAGGGGCTTTATGCATTGGGGGTCAGGTGATTAAGTTCATGGTGGTTGTGTACAAGAGCAAGTCCAGGTATTAGTAAAGTTGACTTTTAGGGCGATTTTAAATGGGTGGGGCTGTGTGATCTGATTGTTAAAGGTAGCTTATTCCAGTGTACAGAGGGAAGATAGTTGAAAAGGGTTAATGTAAAACAAGCACTTTTTTAAGTTGTAAAAATATAGGCTTTACAACATAAAAATAAAAGGCTGGACGAAAGCAAATTTAAGTTTATATGCTGTAATTGTGGGTGATGGGGTGGGTTGTGGGTGTGAAAGTGTACACAGTATATTATATGTAGAGTTGAGGCATTTTCTCTTATTTTTGCAAAGGTGAATATTTGGATTAATGTCCTTGGCATAATCTATTAAAAAATATATATATATGTACTTACCATAATATCAGACCTGCGTTGTCCTATTTTCATCTAATTCAACCTTTGGGGGACATGGATCCGATTTGGATCTGGCCTCAGCAACTTCAAACCTTTGGATCCAGGACTCAGACACTTCCCCTCCCCATAATTCTCTTACCACTGTCAAATTACCACAGAGTGAGTTTTCCACGTGTAATAATATGCTTAATTAGTAATAAGATATAGACAGAGAAAAATAATTCAGTGGGAGTGGAAGGTCAAGAATACCAATTGGATATGATGCTACCAACTCGTGAAGTTTAAAGACATACTCCTATAGGTGCCAACTTGTTCTTACAGGAGTTTTATGTAATCATTTGGAATGGGGATGGTGGGAGGGATATCCAACCAGATGAAAATAGAACACAGACCTTTCCTTATGGTAAGAACTAACTTTCACATTCAGTGCTGTCCATTTTCCAGTGATTCAATCTTTGGGGGGAATCCCTAGCTACATGATTTCCTGGGTGGAATTAAAGAATATTCCTGAGAACAGCAGAACCAAAGGAGGAATGAGCTCTGGATTGTACATCCAATTTATAGTGAGACAAAAAAAGTATGTACTGTAGACCATGTAGCAGCTCCACAAGTCTTATCAAGTGGAAAATGGTGTTGAAAAAAATGCTGAAGGTGTCACAGCTCTAGTGATATAAGCTGCAGGTTTTTTGGGAGAGTTTTCAATCCAAATTTTCATAAATAAAGGATAGACAGCTTGATAACCACAATGAAACAGTGATCTTGAAAACTCGCTGTCCCAACTTATATTTAGAGAATGCAATAAATAATTGGTCTGACTTCCTAAAGTTCTTCATTCTCTATAAATACTACACCACCTATCTAATATTCAGCTCACCTTAACCCATAAAATCTTCCATACCAAATCTGCTTGCCAAGCAATTAGACCTCTACTCCAATACTATCTTCCAAATAATCTCCTTTGTTCAAATAATAAATGACTGCTTGCCATCTAGAAACCACAAAGGGCTGCTGAGGTTAATCTCTATTCCAATAGTGTAACTAGAACTCAGAATAAAATTCTACTATCAATCGGGTCTATCATATACCTTCAGATTATCAGACCATTACTAAAAGACTTCCTCTCTAACCTCCTGGCTCTCTCCCTGCTCCTTATCTGGGACATAGCTCTCTTAACATCCTTCATCACCTTTCTTATACCTCCATTTAAAGCACAAAATCACTTAATTTGCTTAACCTCTTCTAATGCCTCATTTTATTTTACTTCTTAAACTACCACATCTACATCCAATTAGCACAATCAAATAAGTATTCCATCACTTCTTCTCTGTTAAAACTCAAAATTGATTATCTCCTTTACCACCTCATTATACTGTATTTCTTAATCCACAAAATGAAGCAGCTTTTCAGGCAAAACAATAAAGCCCTGAGCAGGGCAAGCTTAGAAAATTGTTAAAAAACCCACGAATGACTCAGCACACTTCAGTTCACTTTATTCCACAGAAACACAGGGTTTTTTCACAATTTTCTAAGCTTGCCCTGCTCAGGGCTTTATTGTTTTGTCTGAAAAGCTGCTTCATTTTGTGGATTATAAGTTTTATTTGGAAGCTGCTGTGAATTTTGTTTTGTTTTTTCTTGGTTACTGTATTTCTTAAATTACTCCTATCTATCCTATATACCACTCTTCTATCTATTAAGTCTCAGTGCAAGGCTTGAAATTTAAGGTTTGTAAATATCAGTACAAATTTTATTATTGTATTATGCTGTGTATTCACTGAACCTGCATTATAAAATTTGTTAGACAGTGTGGCAACCAAGGAATTCTTTATTCAAACCCAAAAGTTTAGCGCTTTCGTCTTGGTCAGACTTCATCAGAATTGTTGAATAACATACTCACAGCCAATAAATAACCAGAAAAATCCTATCACATGTTAAAATCAACCAATAAATTACAGTTGTTACATTCACTCCCTTCTCAAACTAAGAAGTCTTGAAGGGTGACTTGGGATTAGGGTGGAGTTATTTATATGTTTATTTAGTAACATCACAATACGAATTTTTAATTGACTCAATCAGGTTTTACTTTTGAGACCATCTATAATGTTGGTATCATTGTTTCAACATTGTTTTTAATGTGTTTTGTCTGTTGCCAGTTCATTCATTGTAATTTACATCTTGATGTATTGGTGTAATTTCTTTACTGGTTGATTTTAATAAGTCACTGGATTTTCCTGGTTATTTATTGGCTGTGAGTATGTTGCTCAATACTTCTGATGAAGTCTTTGACCAAGACAAAAGCGCTAAACTGTTGGGTTTGAATAAAGAATTCCTTGGTTGTTACACTGTGCTTGCCCTTTCTTGGTTCCAGGTTTTGATTGTCAACTGTTTGTGGTTATGGCTTCAGGTGGAGGCATAGTTTCAGCTATTACGGATATTTCTTTGCAAATTTTGGCTTTTATTGGTAATTAACCTGTTTACTGGAGCATATGAATCAACAGGTCTGTGCTGCTAATCAACCTCCTACTGGGACTGGTTTTAATGGCAAAACCTTTAATTCGTTGAATAAGAAGTTATGTACTCACCATAACGTTCCATCTGAGTAGGTAAACTTCATTTGTCAGCAACCTATGGGTTGTCGGATCCATATTGGATCCGAGCTGGCAGTTTCCAACAGCTGAGATCCGAGCCCCAAGCTCCTCCCCCCTACCCATAATCCCCTGCCATCCCTTACTGACCTCAGATCAAGTTTGCCTAAAAGCAACACCTGCAATATCATAGAAGAGGAGACCTCTATAGGTTAACCTGGATACAATCCGTCATGACACAGGAATACCATGAACATCCAAGTAGGTCAGGAGGACGGAGGGAGGGACGGTTGCTGACAAATGAAGTTTACCTACTCAGATGGAACGTTATGGTGAGTACATAACTTCTTAATCTGAAGTAGTTAACTTCATTTGTGCATCAACCTATGGGACAGAGTCCCCAGCTACCTGAATCTTGGGAGGTCCTCATGGAAGGATGTTCCGGAGCACTGCGGAGCCAAAGGACGCTCTCCCTCTGGAGACAAAATCCTACTTATAATGGTTTATAAAGTTATGAGATGAAGCCCACGTGGCTGCTGAGCAAATGTCATCCAAAGATACTCTAGAACAAAAAGCAGCGGAGGTCGAAATAGACCGAGTAGAATGGGCATGGACTCAGGCTGGCCAGAACTCTCATAAACTGGAAGAATACACTGGGAAATCCATCTGGACAATGTGACTTTCGAAACAGGTTTCCCCAGACTAGGTTTAGCAAAGGATACAAACAGCTGGTCTGATTCCCTGTGACCAGCTGTCCTGTGTAAATAGAATCGTAGTTGTCTGTGTACATCTAAGGAATGCAACTTGTATTCACCCTTATTCTGATAATTGGGAAAGAAGACTGGTAAGTTAATAGACTGGTTGATGTTAGATTCGGACGCAATTTTGGGCAGAAAGGAGGGATTGGTCCTGAGGGATACTCTATCTTTGTGGAAAGTCAAGTACAGTGGCTTGGCGCAAAGGGCTTGAAGTTCCGAAACCCTTCTTGCCGAAGTAATGACAACAAGAAAAGCTGTTTTCCAGGATAAGAATTTGAGATCCACCGAAGCTGCAGGCTCAAAGGGAGAAGTTGTTAAAGCTTGGAGTACCAGCGCTAAATCCCAAGGAGGGACTACATCCTTCACCGGGGGTCTTAGTAAGAAGGTGCCTTTTAAGAAGGCCTTGCATAATCTGGATGAGGTCAAAGGACCCAGATCACATCCAACATGGTAATGAGAGATAGCTGCCAATTGTACTTTGACTGTGGAGGAGCTAGCACCTTGGTCAAATAACCCCGATAGAAAGTCTAATATTGCTGGCAACAGAGCTGTGAAGGGGTATAAGTTCTTGTGCTCCACCCAGATAGAAAAACGTTTCCATTTTCTATTATAAACCCTTCTAGTAGAAGGCTTGTGAGCAGCTACTAGGATGGCTTTGACCAGGGAAGAGATACCGGGAGTGCTTTGACCGGGGAAGAGATACCGGGAGTGCTAGCTAACAGTGGAACTGGATCAACCAAGCAGGCCCAATGGGTGAGAAATCAGATCCGGAATGGGATCTAGAATCCAGGGAGGCTTCACCAGATGAGACCATAGATATGGGAACCACGCCTGACGAGGCCAGAATGGGGCTATGAGGATTATTCTGCTCCCCAACCGTCTGGCTTTCTGCAGAAACTTCATCATCAGGGGAAGTGGAGGGTAAGTATAAAGTAGACAGGATGGCCAAACATGCACCAGAGCGTCTCTTGGAGATTCCCCGGGTGGAGGAATTAGAGGGAAGTAGTCGTTGCACTTTGTGTTTGAGGGAGAAGCAAAAAGATCACAACGAGGTTGACCCCATTTGGAGAAAATCTGCTTTGCTACTTTGAGATTCAGAGACCACTTGTACGGCGAGAGGATGGAGTGACTCAATCTGTCCGCTAGGATGTTGGACGTCCCAGAATGTGTGTCGTTATGAGAAAACGGTTGGTGGAAATTGCCGATTCCCACACTCTCATGGCCTCTCGACAAACTGGATAGGACATGGTTCCCACTTGTTTGTTGACATACCAGACGACCAACATGTTGTCTGTCTGGATGGCAATTGTCCCGACGGGCAGAAGGCTCTGTAGTGCTTGCAATGCTAACAGCATGGCCCTCATCTCTAGGACATTGATATGCAGTGAGGTCTCCACATGGTTCCACGTGCCTTGGACGGTCCTGCCCAAACAATGCCCCCCCCCACCCGAGGCGACAGGCGTCCGTGGTCACCGTGGTTAAGGGAGGGGACATAGAAAAGGGGCGCCCCTTCTGGAGGTCCGGAGATTGGAGCCACCACAAGAGGGCTCTCCTGCAAACGCTGCTGAGAGGAACAGGATGGCTCAGGGGGTAATGAAGGAAGGACCATTGGACTTGGGGGGTCCATTGCAGGATTCTCATATTTAGGCGCGCCATGGGCAAAAGGTTAATGGTTGCCGCCATCGAGCCTAAGGCCCTCAGGACCAATTCCGCCGGAGGGGCTGGGCAATGAAGAATGACCTGCACATGAAGTTTTAAAGATTTCAGCCAATCCGGAGTCAAGAATGCTATAAGCTGATTTGTGTTCAACCTGGCTCCGATAAAATCTATGACCTGAGTCGGAAGAAGGGAAGATTTTCCCACATTGATCGTGATCCCTAGCCGGGGAGCTAGGTGAAGAAAATCATTCCTGGCCATGCAGAGTAGATGCCTTGAGGGGGCGGTCAGGAGCCAGTCGTCCAGGTATGGAAAGACCTGAATTCCCTGGAGTCTCAGGTGGGCCGCTACCATAGTTAACACCTTGGTGAACACCCTGGGGGCTGTGGTGAGACCAAAGGGGAGGACCCTGAATTTGTAATGGCTGGCTCCTAGCCTGAAGCGGAGAAACCTCCTGGACCGTCTGTCTATCAAGATGTGGTAGTACGCGTCCTTGAGGTCTATGGAGCATATCCAGTCGTTCTCCTGCAAGAGGGGGAGAATGGATTGAAGGGTGACCATCCGGAACTTTTCTTTGGTTACCGCCAGGTTCAAGAGAGAAAGGTCGAAGATTGGTCTTAAGTCCCATCTTTTTTGGCACCAAGAAGAACCTGGTGTAAAAGCCTGATCCGTACTGGTCTGGGGGAATGTGCTGGATTGCTCCCTTTTCTAGGGGCCACTGAATTTCCGTGGCTGCGGCCTCCCTCTGATCGGGTGGGACATCGGGGAGGGATCTGGATCTGAGAGGGGGATGGAGAAATGGAATCTTGTAGCCTTTGGATATAATCTGAAGCACCCAGCGGTCTGTGGTGATGGACTCCCAAGCTGCTAGGTGCTTCGAGAAATGCCCCCCAACTGCCTCCAGAGTGGAGCAGTTGGGTAACCCCTCAGGGTTGCTGCGTGGGCCGATCAGAGAAAGGTTCTCTGGACCCAAAGCTTTTCGGGCCCCCTCTGCCTATAGGGCGGCATCCACCCTGTCCTCCTCTGCCCCTGAAGGACGGGGGGTCCTGAGCGAAACGGGACTGCTGAGACTTCCGGAACCACATCTTCTTCTGTCCCTTTTGGTTCTTGGAGAAGGACCTCTGGGGAGCAGAAAAGTGGACTCCGATGGCAAACAGCATCTTCCCGTCTTTCTTGCTCTGGACCAAGGTGTCGCGTACGGTCTTGCCAAAGAGGGCAGAACCATCAAACAGGGCATTAGCGAAAGACGCCTTAAAGGGTTCCACAAAATCACAGTGGTGGAGCCATGCCTGTAGCCTTAGGACGACGCCCACTCCGGTAGCTCTAGTGGCTCCCTCCATAGCATGGAATAGTAGCCGCACAGAGGTGTTGGAAATAGACCCAAGAGTGGCCATTCGGGTAGAGTAAACTTGTTTGTCCTCTGCCGACATGGACTCTGGGGGTGACCCAGCGTACTCTTTGATAAGGTCCCGCTGGAGTCATATAACGTGTGCCATATAGTTCAGCGACCTTACCGAGAAGGTGGCTGAAGCAAGCACCCGCTTCCACAAGCGGTCCATTGCCTGACACTCCTTGTCAGGAGGATGGACCGAGGGCCTCTCCTGGGCTAGTTCCCTCTTAGTGGCAGCCGCCACCAACATGGCATCTAAGGGGGACCCCTTACTCCAATGTGACCTGTCCGAGGGGGGACTAAGAATTCTGTCCGGCTTCTTGGGAATGGGCTCCACAGTGTCCGGCTCCTTCCATGCCCTGGTAGTGATCAGGTCTACCAGGGGGGTCGGCTGGAGGGGACACCCAAGAGGTAGATGGGCCTGCTTCAAACGCCTCCAGAAACACGGACTCGTCTGAGGTAGGCTTTGGGGCAGACCACCCCCCTCTAATCCTGAGCATCTCCATGATGTCTCCAAATGAGACGTCTTCGGGGGGTGATCTTGGGGAGCCTTCCCCTTCCTCCAAGTCCGTGTCCTCTGTCAAGGACTCAGGGGAGTCCAAGTGCCTCCTTTTGCACTTGCGTTTGTAAAGGACTTCCTGGGGGGGGGGGGGCTGTCCGAGGAGGCCTCACCAACCACATCCTGTTCCAACAAAGGAGCGATCTGGGACGTAAGAGCAGGCTGTCCCTGGGGCCGGGTGATGGAAGTCGGGCCCGTCTGAGAGGGAGTGCAGGGTTGGGCCGTAGCTAGGGCCGGGGGCTTTGAGTCCCTCGACAGAACCCTCTCCACCACGTCGAAGGCCGAAGGAGAGCTGCTCTCCCTAGGATCCGAGAGCAGACCCTCCCTCGGATGCGACGCACGGATCGGCGCCAAGGTGATCGTATCCGAGGGCCCAGTATGCTCCGACCTGGACGGAGCCGAAGGCATACCAACCATCTCTGATCCGAAGCTCAGCTCTCGGCTCCGAAGAGCTCGGATCCGCAGAAAAGGGACCCGACAGACTCGAGGGTGCCATCAGTGTCGAAGCACTCGACTATCGGCGCCGACAGTCCCCCGGCTCCAACGCTAGTCAGCTCTGAAGACCCCGAACCCGGGAAGCGGGTCGGGGAAGGAGCAACTGGGACAAAACATGGGGTCGAGCTACCCCCCGGAGGGGGGGGGGGCAGGAGCACTCCCATCTGCAGTTGGGCCTGGAGGAACCTTCGCATCATCCGGTCCAAGTCTGCATCAGTTAAACTTCTAGTGGGCCTAGAGGAGGCCACCGAGGTAGGATGGGAGTGTCGCCTCAATGACCTCGAAGGAAACCGGGCCTCCTCCTCCTCTGGCACTGGCGAGAAACAGGGTGAACAGAGCCGAGAAGGAGAAGGCTTGGAGGTCTCTGGGGGAGAAGCACACTTGGCTGGCGGGGCCGATGCAGAGGCTTCGGCCCGCCACTTGTGATGCTTCTCCTTGCGCTTCTCACGTCAAGCCTCCCTATCCTCTTGGCCCAAGGAGGGAGGTTGAGTCCCGGCCAAGGGAAGGGAAGTAGCCGAAGGTGCTGCCGCAGCCGTGGCAGGAGCCACGGGGGGACAGGAGGACGGAGCCGAGTCCGGGGGCAGAAGTCCCGCCAGAATCAGCTTCGACCTCCAGTCCTTGAGAGCCCTGGGGTTGAATGCTGCACAAATAGTGCAGCCGGATGACAGGTGTTCAACCCCAAAGCATAAAACGCACAGAGTGTGGCCATCCGCTGGGGAGAGCTTATGGCCATACTCGGTACATTTAGAAAATGTTTTGGGGGCCTCTGCCATAGTAAACTAAAAACACACTCACTAGGCCCCAAAAACCACACACACCCTAACGCTCACGAAACAGGGGGGGGGGGGGTAATACAAAAAGGGTACACTAACAAAAAGTTTAACAAACTATCCTAAAACAAACACACACACTCAAACTTTAGCTATCCAAAAAAAGAGAGAGGATTTTCTCACAGAATATGCTCTAAAGGCCCTGAAAGCTTGAGATCAAGCTGCTGGTGTAACCGCGGCAAACTAGATCTGAGGTCAGTAAGGGATGGCAGGGGATTATGGGTAGGGGGAGGAGCTTGGGGCTCGGATCTCAGCTGTTGGAAACTGCCGGCTCAGATCCGATATGGATCCAACAACCCATAGGTTGATGCACAAATGAAGTTAACTACTTCAGATCTTACTGTTAACACAACAGACGGGCAGAGGTAACAGAGTTAAATGCTGGTAATACTGGCAATGCTGTCCCTATTGACTCTGATACTTGTACAACTGACATTTTTGATTTTGATTAATTTAATTCATCTGTATCTGGTACTGGTGTTTCTACTGTGGTGAATCGTTCCTTTACTGAGCAGCTGGCAGTATTTGAAACCAAGCTGTTGACTTTCAAAAAAATTACAGCTTGAGAATGCCTATCTAAAGGAAAATCTTGAGAGGTCTGGTCCCCAACGGTTTGCACCTTTGGTGCTATCCAAACGGTGTTATAAAGGGTTTGGAATTTTATCAAGCTTGGATTAATATTTTTAATAGGGCTGGTTTGGATATTATGCACCTTATGGTTCACAACAACCATGTTCTATTGGATAAATTATCTCGTGAACTGAATGTTCTTAATAGTCTTTCCAAAGATTGTTTATTTGAGCATTATTCCACCAGTTGTGCCAACATCTTTGTTAAGGTGGATGAGTATTTGTTTCCATTCACCTTCGAAAAGGAAAAATGCTGCACAGAGATGTTACAGCCTTAAGTGAGGGGAGTGCCTATCCTGATCCTCCTCCCTTGAGCGGTGAACAACCACTGGGGAAGAGTCCTCAATCTGCCAGGCAAGGCGAGGTTTCTAATACTCCCGCGAGTGCCGGTAATGTGGCTGGGGCTGATGTGGAGCCAAATGAAGCGGGTCCAAGACATTCCAAGAGGCTTGCCGAGAAAGCGGGTGACCGTGTGCATCGAGAAAGCGATGAAGGAGTAGAAGTGAGAAATACCAACCCGAATTTTGAACGTTTGGGGGCTCGCCCCAAAAGCTGGAATGCTGCTAATAATGATGGTTGGAATACAAACTATTTTAAAGGAAAAGGGCCTTTTTGGCCAAAAAATGGCAGAGGCAAGAAGGGGCCATGGAAGAGGAAATTTTAGACATTTTTTTATTGACTTAAATAATGAGTCTCAGTCCAGTAATAATGTGGACAGCTCCCAATTTGATAGCAATGCCTCTGGTATTGGTTACCCCTTGGGATTCAAACATGACTGTTTCAATTTAACCTGTACAATTGCTTCTTTGGATGGAAGTAAGGTTTTAGACGATATTAAGGACGAAGCCTGTGAATTTAATAGTACAGGGTCCAGTCTTGATTTTCTTGATATTTTTAACACGCTTGGTGAGTGCAACAGTGTTTCTAATTGTGATTTGACTAATATCGAGCATCGTGGCAGTATGGGTAACAATGATAGTTTAAATTTATTTTCGGCTAGCACCAGTTTTGAAATTAATCCTATAGTAAGTGTCATAGCTAACAATGGTCATGAGAGTGTTGATGATAGTATTCTCTGGGGTTCTAGCAATGTAGTAGCACCCTCTATCTTCGTTCAAAATTTTCAAGGTGATGGAGGTTACTTTAATACCCCTACTTCAAGTAGTGAAAATGATGCGTCTGTTGGTATTTTGCTGGATGTTAATGGGCCATCTGGTACACCAAACATTTTTTCACATACAAATAATAGTGCATTTGTTTTTTTCTGATGATAGTTCTAGTTCTATGCATTTTTTGATAGTGCTGTTGACATCAATCAGGACATACCTGTTCTAACTAAAAATTCCAATGGTGATTTTACTATTTATAATTATTCTAGCGAATCCTTTACTTCAGAACAGGCTGATGTTCTTAGCAAGGGTTTGAGCTTTCTTCCTAATAGACTGATCGATTTAGCAGAATTATTAACTGATTTTAACTTTTTAGCCGCAAATTAAACTTGGCATTGTGGTTTGGTGATAAAGGGACAAATGATACCCGGAGGGAGGCAGTTTAAAAAAAAAAAAAAACAAGCACTTTTAACCCCCCGTTAAATAGCTGGTTATGTTTATTTGGACAACTATCTGAAAAAGATATACGCCGAGTTCATCATGGTAATTTTCCATAGCATAGTAGTAGCACTAACCCTAAAGTATGTATTAGTAACCTTAAGGTCAATGAGGAAATGTTGTTTAGGGATCTTTGTAGAAATAAAAACATTAGAGTAATGAAGCTGGATAAGGGTGGGGGTATTTTCATAATGGACAATACAGATTACAATAATAGAATGTCTAGCATGCTACTTTCTGATACCTATGCAGAGGTTTAAAAAAAATTAATTAAATATAGCATACTCAAAAATCAATGTTATTTTATATGATATGTTGATGCAGGGACAAATATTTCCTGGCGACTATGATTATTTGAGTAATAACCATCCAGTAGGTTGAAGTCTGCAGTAAAAGAACCAAACGCATTTTTAACCCACTGCTGCCCAAACCTTCCGCATTATTGGGGGATGCTACAAGAGATGTACACGATGTCATTGATGGGATTGTTGTAAATGTAAATGATTCTTTTGAGCATAGTTTGGTAGTTACCTATTCCCCTCTCATTTATGAAGTACTGGGTACTGGTTGATTATTTCAGATATGGATATCATCAAAGCGAAACTTGGTGAGCATTTCAAGGTAGTATTTCGAAGGGGGAGAAGCTTCAAGAATTTTTTTAGAAATTAAATATGACTGCAGTGAGAAAAGACTTAGGGATATGTTTAAATGTAACCATTGTTCCCAGTGTTCCTATATTCACATTTGTGAAGTTTTTTATTCATAAAAGGAAATTGAATATTCACAGATACTTTAACTGTGAGTCTACAAGGGTGGCTTACAGTGCTTTGTGTCAACAGTGTAATGCGTTTTATATCAGAAAAACCTTGCAGAAATTAAAGGATAGGATACACGAGCATTTCAATGATATAGCAAAGGCTAGAACTTCCAATGCGTTATTCTGGCATATGGCTCTGTATCCAGTACACAGTTTTAAGTTTGTTGTCCTAGATTACATTGAAAGGGACACTAGTGGACTTTTTATTGATGAACATTGGAGCAGGAAAGAGTTAATTTGGATTTTGAGGCTTAATGCACTACGGTTTCCAGGTCTTGATAGTTGTTCCATTTACCCCCTTCTCAAACTTAAAAGTCTTGAAGGATGACTTTGGTTTAGGGTGGATTTATTTAGTAACATCACAATACAACTTTTTAATTGACTCAATCAGGTTTTACTTCTGGGACCATCTATAATGTTGGTATCATTGTTTTAACATTGTTTTTAATGCATTTTGTATGTTGCCAGTTCATTCATTGTAATTTACATCTTGATATATTGGTGTAATTTCTTTATTGGTTGATTTTAACATGTGATGGGATTTTCCTGGTTATTTACTGGCTGTGAGTATGTTGTTCAACAGTTCTGATGAAGTCTGACTAAGACGAAAACACTAAACTGTTTGGTTTGAATAAAGAATTCCTTGGTTGCTACACTGTGCCTGCCTTCCTTGGTTCCAGGTTTTGATTGCCGAATGTTTATAAAATGTGTTACTGTAAACACTGATTACATTAAATATCATACATTGAAGTTATTCCCCCCGGGCCTCTGCCAAAAAGAGCACCTGTGCTGAGTCAGACTTTCCTGGTAAACAAATGTCGATAAATAGTTCAGACAGCAACTCTAGAATGAAGGGAAGGAAAGCTGAGAAAGGGTCTAGACCTTTTTACATAGTCAGAATTTTTTTGCCACTCACTTTGATACACTCTTCTAGTGTTAGATTTTTGTGAAGCAGAAAGAATATGAAGTACATTTTCTGTAAACCTGGCGTCCATGGCCATCATTAGAATTGCAGTAACCAGTTAATTTCTGAGAGTCTAGGTCCATAAGAGGACGTCTGGAAGGATGAGTGATTAGATCCGGCCTGTGGGTCAGAGTCTAGGGTGGACTGCGCAGTTGTGACCAAAGATATGGCAACCACACCTGTCGTGGCCAGTATGGGGCAATGAGCATCACCCTGGCTTTGACTCTCTTGGCTTTCTAAATAAATTTTGGGAATGCATAGAGGAGAACCAGGGGCTAACTGCAGATCAGAACATTCCTTGGTGACTGATTCTGTGGAGGATCACGGCAGAGCAACTGAAGCACTTGTTGGACAGTTAAGATGAAAACAGGGTCGCAGCAAGGTCGGCCCCAGTGATTGAAGATTTCATTTGCCACTGTTGTATTGCGGGATCACTCGTGAGGCAAAAGAAGGTGCCTGCACAGTTTGTTTGCTTTTACAATGGATATTCCTAGAATGTCCATTGCCACCAGAAAGTAATGGAAGACATTGACCATTACCAAACCCTCACAGCTTCTCAACACAATGGGTAAAACCTAGTTCTCCTCTGTTTGCTGATGTACCAGATTACTGCCATGTTGTCTGCCTGGATTGCAATCACACCTACTGGAAGAGAGTCTTGAAATGCCCACAGTGCTAAAAGGACCACTCTCATTCCAGAACACCGAAGTGGAGATTGGTCTCTAAGTATGTCCATGTACCTTGAACCGTCTTCCCCTCAATGTCCACCCACCCTAAAAAGGAAGTGTCCGTGATAACTGCTGCTACAAGTGAAAATACAGAAAACAGACAACCTGTTGTCAATGCTGATGAAGAGAGCCACCATTCTATGTGGGCTCTACTTACTGAGGTCAACCTGACTGGGGTGTCGAGGGGGTGAAAATGTTGAGTCCATTAGACTGAAACAGTCCACTGCAGAACCCTCACATGAAATCTGGACATGGGGACAAGAATGGTGGCTGAAAACATCAGTCCTAGGAATCTTAGAATTAAATGTGCTAGAGGAGATGGACTGCCTAGTACTTGTGACACTATTTGACGAATTGAATGACGACTGTGCCGAGGTAAGGTGGCTATCTGAGTTGAAGTGTTTAGATGGCAAATGATGAATTCCAGATTCTGAGTAGGTAACAATTTGCTTTTCTGTCTGTTCTTCATAATTACCTGAAAGTAAATGGAATAAGGGATACCTTTGAAGAATTCGAAGATTCTTGGTCAGAGTGGTGAGGAGCCAATCGTGTAAGTTTGGAAACATCTGGAACACTTGCAGTGCAAGATAAGCTGTTACTGCTGTCACAGACTTGGTAAACACCGCGGGGGGGGTGGTGAGTCCAAAAGTCAGAGCTCCGAGTTACTCCCAGCCAGAAACGGAGAAATCTCCTGGAGCGTCTGTGTATTTTTATATGATAATATGCATCCTGGAGATCAATACAGCACATCCAGTCATCCTTTTTGAGTAGAGGCAAAAGGGACTGAACTGTGACCATCCGGAATTTTGACTCTGACATGTCGGTTTAATTGACTTGGATCCAATTGTGTCTTTCAGCTTTTCCCGGTTAGGAGTCGCCACAGCGGAACTCCGGTCCGCTAATGATTGGCAGTTGATTTTTACATACCGGCTTGCCAGGTCTGACGCACAACCTTCAACGAAGGTACGCCCATTCATGCATGTCTCCACGCAGAAGACGCTCTAGCTGAGAATCCAACCGGACAGCGTCTTACTGTGAGGCGACAATGCATCCAATACTGAGAAAAAAATGTAGTCCAACAGCAGTTTATTCAAGTTGAATACCACAAACAGAATACGAGTTAACCTAGGTTTCGTTCATAGGACTTCATCAGAACAAGAGTAAAAGTAACAGCTGGAGTTTAAATATCCTTCTCATTCACTTGATACTTCGTTTAATCAATCAGTGAATAAAACCATTTAAAGAAATATCACTATAAATTTTAAAATAATTTCTATAAAAGTAACAACCCATTATATATGTGTTAAATGTAGGAATAAAACATTGTGATGTGAATTACCACAACATGTATATAAATACATAATAAATCCATGTAATATATAAATAATTAAATAAATTAATGTGTGTATGTATGTATGTGTATATATATATATATATATATATATATATATATATATATATATTATATATATATACACACACATATATATATATATATATATATATATATATATACACACACACACATATATATATATATATATATATACACACATATATATATATATATATATATATATATATATATATATACACACACACACACACACATATATATATATATATATATATATATATATATATATTCACACACACTCAAACCATAAAAATACATGTTAATCCATCACTTACAAACCCTTATAAAATCCGTTAATTTCTTCCTAAAATATGTTTCAACTTTAATAAAGGAGCAATGCTTACACAGTCATTTATACCAGGATAGTTTTGGGCATCCAATCTTAATTGCCACTTTAATTCACATATGTCCAAGTGGACATCTAATGTCCTACCTTGAACATCATTCTTGATATGTTGAATCACACAAAATGTAAAACTGTGTTCATTATTGGCAAGAATATGCCTAGCTAGGGCATTAGTACACTTAAAATGCCTAATATCAAGTATATGCTCTCTAATTCTCTCTCTAAAAAACCTAGATGTTTTTCCCACGTAAAATACTGGGCACTTCTGACACTTAGCCACATATACTACATTTTGAGCATAGCAATCAAAGTGACCTGTGATGGGTATAGAATAATTATTGATCTTAATATAAGTGTCTGAATGTAATAAATATTGACAAGTGGAACACCTCCCACATTTAAAATTCCCTAACTTTCTACCACTTGTAATTGACTTAAAAGGACACATTCATTTATCTAATTATTTATTTATTTATATATTACATGGTTTTATTATTATATACATGTTGTGGTAATTCACATCACAAGATGTTTTATTCCTACATTTAACACATATATAATGGGTTGTTACTTTTATAGAAATTATTTACTTTAAAATTTATAGTGATATTTCTTTAAATGGTTTATTCACTGATTGATTAAATGAAGTATCAAGTGAATGAGAAGGATATTTAAACTCCAGCTGTTACTTTTACTCTTGTTCTGATGAAGTCCTATGGACAAAACCTAGGTTAACTCGTGTTCTGTTTGTGTTTGTGGTATTCAACTTGAATAAACTGCTGTTGGACTACGATCTTCTCTCATTTATTCTGGTTGGTTTTCATGGTCTGGTTCTTGGTTTTTACTGTTTGGTTGATGTCTGTGGAGAATATGGAGTCTACAGCAGGTATCATGGACTTATTGCAACAGATTAATGAACAAATACTTGAACACACTACTCAAATAAAAATTACTGACAGAAAAGCAACAACAGCCTGGTTTAAATACTCAATTAAATGGTAGTCTGGGTGTGCCTCTTACTCAACCCACCCAGAATATGGACAATTCTATGGTACAAGCTGGAGATTCAACAACTACTAAGGTCAGTAAAAATGTAAGATCTGAACAACATGAAGATAATATTTTTGGAAACAACAATGACCGATGGAAGCACAATATATTCAATTTTCAGACTGGTAACATTTTGAATGAACATGCCACAGACTTGAATAATCAATCTTTGTCTGAACAACTAAAGCAGTTTGAAGTTAAGTTGTTTAAATTAAAGACAGTTCAGTTGGAGAACAGTTATTTATTAAGAAACATAGAACTGGGTTTGGTGCCGAAAGGCTTGCGTGTGTGGAGGCATCCGAATGGAACAGAAAACAATTCTGAAATGTTGAAAGACTTACACAAGTTGTTTGACAAAACTGGTTTAGCTATTATGGAAATTATGGTAAAATATAATAGGCAAAAGATTGAAACATATACAAGTGAACTTGAATGTATCACAAACAATCTCTTATTTGACCAGTATTTAACAAACTACACTAATATTCTTGACAGTGTTGATCACCCTTGTCAGGAAATTTTTCAAAAAAGCTTCAAAAAATTAAAAGGGACACCAACGCATACACTGCAGATGCAGTATACCTGCAATCTAGAGGCAACCACCGTCATCATGAGAACCAAGTGGAGTCTGCCAATCAAGTGACGGAAAACAATAACGTTACGGCAACTGAACAAGCCAATAAAAATCACTAAGTCAGCACCGAGTCCTTTAGATGAAGGATCTAGGCGTTCAGAAAGAACTCGAAACAGGGAGCAAAGTTATGATGACTGAGAATACAGTCAGCAGGGAGCGTGTCCAAAAGCGTGGTACAATTCATAAAATGGGTCCAGTGGATACCGCAACAAATGGAGATGAGTACATTTACTAGACAAAAATGATGGATATGTAAGTACAATTTGTTTTATGTTCATCTCCCTCATGAACTGATGACATTTTAGGACAAAACGAATTTTCGATTAATGAACAGTGTAAAACTCACTTGGTTAGTAGAACTAACATGAGGGGGAATGAACATGAAGTATGTGCCAACAAAACTTGTCTTAATTTTGAAGAGTTTAATGTTCGACAAGACAGGTTCTCTCCAGAGCAACATTGGGCGAAATGGTAATGAAATAACATTAGATGAACCTGAGGGGTTGTTTGATTATCCAGACAATAATGTTGACAAATTTAATGTTTCTCGGAGTAGTTTATTGGACTTGAGTATATATTTTTTAAATTAAACTTTGAATGTCAATAATTTGAGGTTAATGAACAACACGGCAGTAGAACATCATGGTGATTGTGACAAAACAGTGAATTTTGAAACTTTTTGTTGTACAAATGATGATGAACATGATGTTGCTCTGCTTCAGGGTGTTAATGGAGGGAATAGCAATCAAACAGCATTTAATGAAACAGATGGGCTTCTTGATTATTTAGATAAAAATGTTGATAAATGTACAGGTTTTCTGTCACACATAATGAATGTAAGTACACACACTGTGAATGAAAGGGTTACATCAATTGATGATACTTTAGTGGAGTTTTATGGTAACTGTGAAGAAATAACCTCTGGAATGAGCGGCAACTTAAACAGCAATGAATTTAATTGTCAACTACGAGCCTTGCACAGTCGAGATTGTGATAAAATTTTACAAAATACAATGAAAAATTTTGATCTGAGTATGGTATTTGATTCAAATTGTAGTGAAACATGCAATGTTTTACAGGATAACATTTTGAATCAACCTATTATAATAGAGAATAACGCACAGGACTTCAAACTATATAATTACTCCAGTCATATATTTGATATTAGACATGCTAACCTACTATCCAAGGGGTTTACTTTTGTGCCTTGCAGGAAAGGTAACTTAACAGATACATTAATTGATTTAAAGTTATTTGTTCGGAAGATGAACTTGAGGATATATTTTACAAATTCGGAGGTGCAATATGATCAGAGGAAATTATCAAAGCCTAGTAAATTTAACCCCCCAATTAATAACATAATAGCAATATTTGAGAAAACATGTGAACTAGACATAAGAGAATATTTTAAAGAACGTAAAAAATGTGACTATACGAACATGTCTTATGATGAACAATTGTTAAATGAGTTGGTTAATTCTGAACATATAAGTGTAATGAAACCAGATAAAGGTAATGGGGTGGTGATTGTAGATAAAAATTATTATATTGACATGATGATGTCTATGTTGATGGAAGAGTGTTACATTGAAAGCAGTATTAATGAAATTAATATTGCAAATCAAAAATTGGACCTTATGCTAGATGATATGTTATTTCAATGTCAGTTAATTGAAACAGAATATGAATTTATGCGAAATTCTAACCCCATGGTTAGTAGTATTTTTGGGATACCTAAACTGCATAAGGGGCTAAACAATGTGAAGTTTAGGCCCATTGTTGATGGTAAAAGAAGTAAAACATGTTTTATTAGTCAATATTTAGATTTTTATATGAAACAGGGTTTAACTACTTTTGCTTAAATTACAAAGAATTCATGGAATTTTTTGGATAGGTTAAAAACTTTAAACATTAATAGCAAAACTATTCTTCTTTCCATCAATGTTTGCAATTTATTTACTGTCATCCCTCATGACATAGGATTAACATGGCTGGAGTGTCAGTTGATTGAAACAGGAAGATATGACCAGGATCAAATTAATGTTTACATCACATTAATGGAAGCACTTCTGAAAAACAATTTCTTGTTCTTTGAGGGACATTTTTTTAAACAAGTAACGGGAGTGGCCATGGGGGCGGCCTGTGCCCCCATTTATGTCAATTATATTATGTCCTATTGGGAGCAGAGATATGTTTTTACTAGCGCTTATAGTCATTGTATAAAATTATACACCCGGTATTTGGATGATATATTTATTGCTTGGGAAGGTGGAAGAGATGAATTGGAAGCCTTTATAAGGTATATTAACAACACGATAGATTTTCTCACATTTACACACAAATTTAGTTCTGAAACAATAACATACCTAGATGTTAGATTGACTGTGGACAGAATTAATAAATGTTTGAGATCCAATATTCATCGAAAAAACACTTTTTCTAACGCCTATCTCCAATATGATAGCTGGCATCCTCAACATCAAAAAAAGAGCAATTGTGAAAGGGCAAATGGTGAGGGTGGCCCGTATGGTTAGTGACCATCAGGAATTTTTGGATGAAATTAATTACATGGTCAGTATGTTTAGAAGTAGAGGCTATCCAGATGATGTGTGCATGAATGTCATGCACAAAATCAAATATAAAAGGGAGACTGAGTTTATAAATCCATTCTTATGAAGGACAAAGATATGAATTACATGGATGAGAATATTGTTATTCAAACTTGTGATACTGGTAGTAGTAAGGTGTTCTCAAATTTATTATTATACATCACCACTTTTAACAATGATGTGGATTGGCTTCTAAGGATGGTCAAGAAAAATTGGGGCATCCTAAAATTAGATAGAGATGTACGAACAAAAATGGGAGGTGTCCCTCAATTTGTGTTTAGAAAAGATCAATTTTTGAAAACAATCTTGGAAAACGACCTCCTTTTAAATCAATTACAAGCGGTAGAAAGTTAGGGAATTTTAAATGTGGGAGGTGTTCCACTTGTCAATATATATTACATACAGACACTTACAATAAGATCAATAATTATTCTATACCCATCACAGGTCACTTTGATTGCTACGCTCAAAATGTAGTATATGTGGCTAAGTGTCAGAAGTGCCCATTATTTTACGTGGGGAAAAACATCTAGGTTTTTTAGAGAGAAAATTAGAGAGCATATACTTGATATTAGGGATTTTAAGTCTACTAATGCCCTAGCTAGGCATATTATTGCCAATAATGAACACAGTTTTAAATTTTGTGTGATTCAACATATCAAGAATGATGTTCAAGGTAGGACATTAGATGTCCACTTGGACATATGTGAATTAAAGTGGCAATTAAGACTGGATGCCCAAAACTATCCTGGTATAAATGACTGTGTAAGCATTGCTCCTTTATTAAGTTGAAACATATTTTAGGAAGAAATTAACGGATTTCATAAGGGTTTGTAAGTGATGGATTAACGTGTATTTTTATGGTTTGAGTGTGTGAAAATATATATATATATATATATATATACATATACACACACACATATATATATATATATATATACACACACATATACATACACACATTTATTTATTTATTTATATATATATTACATGGTTTTATTATGTATTTATATAAATGTTGTGGTAATTCACATCACAAGATGTTTTATTCCTACATTTAACACATATATAATGGGTTGTTACTTTGATAGAAATTATTTATTTTTAAATTTATAGCGATATTTCTTTAAATGGTTTATTCACCGATTGATTAAACTAAGTATCAAGTGAATGAGAAGGATATTTAAACTCCAGCTGTTACTTTTACTCTTGCTCTGATGAATTCCTATGGACAAAATTAGAAGTTATGTACATACCATAACGTTCCATGTTAGTTGTCTTCTCTCGCCTTCTTTCTTGCTGGATGGGTTCGGAGCCGATCCTTGGCTCCGACTTGGCACTTGCTAAGCTCGAGAACTCATTTTACCAGCTCGAGGCAACCCTATATCCCATGGTGCAAGGCGTGACTACCTCAGATCTCGTTTGGTAGCTAAAAGAAAACCCTGCCAAAAAACACTTCTTCCCAAGGAAGAAGATACTAAATGTAGGAGAAACTAGGCCGATGGCCACTAACAATAATGACTCTTCCTACTGTGGACTCTTGGAAAAAGTGACAACACCCCCCAACAAAAGGAAGGTACAACCTCAAGATCAGTCAAGGCCAGGGGGAAGGAGGGAGGGACGCAAGAAAGAAGGCGAGAGAAGACAACTAACATGGAATGTTATGGTATGTACATAACTTCTAAATGTTAAGTTGTCAAACTCGCCTTCATTCTTGCTGGATGGGACCGCGTCCCTAGCACCTCTATCCTGGGTGGCTCAATGGAACAGACTCTTGAGAACTGTGGAACCAAACCTAGCCCTGTCCCTGGAGGCCAAGTCCAATTTGTAATGAGAGACAAAGGTGTGAGGAGTGGCCCAAGTGGCTGCTGCACAAATGGTGTCAATAGGTAACCTATCCTGAAAGGCTGTGGATGTGGATAGGCTCCTGGTAGAATGTGCTTTTGGTTTTGAGGACAGATGCTTGCCTCTAAGATGATAAACAAAAGAAATAATAGAAAACAGCCATCTGGATAAGGTCACTTTAGAGACTGGGAGACCTTTTCTGTTCTCTTCATAAGAAAGGAATAGTTGATCAGATTTTCTGAATTGTTTAGTTCTGTCCAAATAATATCTAAGTTGACGATGGACATCTAAGCAATGAAGTTTTTGTTCAGCTTTGTCCGAATAATTAGGGAAAAAAACTGGCAAATCAATAGATTGGTTAAGATTTGTCTGGGAAGCAACTTTGGGCAAAAAAGATGGATTAGGTCTTAAAGATACCCTATCTTTGTGAAAAACCAAGTAAGGGGAACGGACACAAAGGGCCTGAAGTTCAGAAACCCTTCTAGCTGAAGTAACAGCCACCAAGAAAATAGTTTTCCATGAAAGAAACTTTAAGGAGCATGTAGCAGCCGGTTCGAAGGGGGGTAGAATCAAGGATGCCAGCATTAAGTTTAAATCCCACTGCGGAGGGGGATCCCTGATTGGAGGCTTTAGGAGAAATATACCTCTGAGAAAGGCTTTGCAGAGTTTGTGGGACATTATGTTTTGATCTGCTAAACCAACATGAAAATTAGAGATTGCTGCCAATTGGACTTTAACTGTAGAAACAGAAGATCCTGATTGAAAAATCTCTGCTAAGAAATCCAGAACTGAATGCACTGGAGCAGTAAAGGGATCTAAGTGTTTAGACTTTGCCCAGAAAGAAAAGCGTTTCCACTTACTAGCATAAATCTTTCTGGTGGAGGACTTTAGAGAAGCTACTATGATATTCCTAACAGGGTTAGAAATCATAGGAAGCCTGGTTAAGGAAGGAAGTGGAGCAACCAAGCAGTGAGGTTGAGAGAACGAATGGCCCGGTGCGGTTGACCTGACTGGTGGGTCAGAAGGTCTGGAACTGGGTCCAGATGCCAAGGCTGCGCCAGGAGATGACGATGCAGGGACAGAAACCAAATTTGTCGAGGCCAATAAGGGGCAATGAGGATCAACTTGGCTCTCAATATGGTAGCTTTCTGAATAAGTTGTGGTATCAGTGGAAATGGAGGAAAGGCATACAGAAGTCCCCGGGGCCAATCCTGGGTTAGAGAGTCTTTCGGGGAATGGCCTGGTAGAGGAAAGATGGTGAAGAAGTCCAGGCATTTGCTGTTTTGGGGTGTAGCAAAAAGGTCGCAGGAAGGGAAGCCCCACTTCTGAAAAATCTCGTCCACTACCGATTGCTTGAGAGACCACTCGTGTGGCATGAGAATAGCTCTGCTCAGCCTATCCGCTAAAAGATTAGATCTCCCGGGGATATGCGTTGCTATCAGAAACCAATGAGAGGAGATCGCCCATTGCCAAAGTCTGAGAGCTTCTCGACACAGTGGGTAGGACCTGGTCCCGCCCTGCTTGTTGATATACCAGACTACAGACATGTTGTCCGTCTGAACTGCAATAGTCCCTAAGGGAAGAAAGTCGCTGAGGGCTTGCAACATTAAAAGCACTGCTCTCATCTCCAGGACATTTATGTGCAGATGGTATTCTATGGGTTGCCAAGTCCCATGGACCATCCTGCCCTGATAATGCCCCCCCACCCGATCAGAGAGGCATCTGAAGTGACTGTGGCAACCGGAACTGAGGGAACAAACGGTCAGCCCTGATGGAGCAGAGGAGAAGACATCCACCAGGTTAGATGACTCTTGCACAACTGCGTGACTAAAATCTCGTGACTCATGAGGAGCTGCTGGAATGACCACTGAGCGAACAACATCCTCTGCAGAAGACGCATGTGGAAGCGGGCTAATGGTAGTAGAAAAATGGCCGCAGCCATAAGACCCAGAACCTTCAGGACAAATTTGGCTCTGATCTTCTTGCGGAGTAATATGATCCGAACATACTTCTGAATGTCCAGAATTCTTCGTTTTGTGAGTCTGGCTGACATACTGACAGTGTTTAATTCTGCGCCTATAAAGGTAATAGATTGGCAAAGCGACAGAGAAGATTTTTCAAAGTTTATTGAAATCCCCGATTGTTTGCAGATTTGCAGAGTGTAGTCCCTGGCCTTGAGGAGTTGATGCCTGGTGGTGGCGGAGAGGAGCCAGTCGTCTAGATACGGAAACACCTGGAATCCTTGACGTCTCAGATGAGCCGTAACCACTGCCATACATTTGGTGAACACTCTGGGAGCTGTAGTGAGGCCAAAGGGCAGGGCTCTGAACTGAAAGTGACTGGACCCCAGCCGAAAGCGGAGAAACCTTCTGGAGCGCCTGTGAATCTTTATATGGTAGTACGCATCCTGAAGGTCTATTGAGCACATCCAGTTGTCCTTGCCCAAAAGGGGTAGAATGGACTGAAGCGTGACCATCCGGAACCTTGCCTTCTTGACAAACTTGTTTAGTTTGCTGAGGTCTAAAATTGGTCTCCAATCTCCCGTCCTCCTGGGGACCAAAAAGAATCTTGAGTAGATGCCGGATCCTACTTGGTCTGCTGGCACTATTTGGACTGCTCTTTTTACTAGGAGCTTTGATACCTCCTGCTTTGCCAATTCCCTTAGACCGGGTGAGACGTCTGGAAGGGATTGATGAGGAACGGGATACCTCTCGAAAGGGATATTGTAACCCTCGGATATGATCGACTGTACCCATTTGTCTTGAGAGAGGGAACGCCAGGCTATTGGGTACAGCGACAATCTTCCCCCGACTGCCTCCAAGGGTGGGCAGTCGGGCAACACCTCAGGGATGCTGGAAGGGTTTATCAGGGAGAGTCTCCCTGCTACCCTGATTCTGCGGGCCCCCTCTGCCCATAGGGCGGCGTCTATTATTATTACCCCCTCTGCCTCTGGGGGTAAACTGACCACGTGTGTCCAGCGTGACTCCTTGAGATTTACGGAACCACATTTTCCCTCCCTTCTGACCCTTTGGATAGGGTCTTGAAGGCGTGGAGAAATGGACTCCTACGGCAGAAAGGGTCTTGCCGTCTTGTTCACACCTGGTCAATGTATCCTTCACCTGAGGCCCGAACAAAGCCGAACCGTCAAAGGGGGTATTGGTGAAGGACGCCTTAAAAGGGTCTGCAAAATTACAAAGCCGCATCCAGGCCTGACGTCTAAGTGCCACTCCTGTGCCTGCGGCCCTACTCGCCCCATCAGCTGCATAAGAAATGAGCCGCATGGAGGAGTTAGTCAAAGAATTGAGGATTCCTAGCTGTGAGGCAATCTTTTCCTGAGCCCCAGTCGCCGAAGGATCCTGAACCACCTCACCTAGTTCCTTGAGAATGTCTCTCTGAAGTCTGGTAAAGTGACAAAGGTAGTTCAGCAAACGCATGGCAAAGGTCGCTGAAGAAAACACCCACTTGCCGTACCTATCCATGGTCCTAGAACCCTTATTAGGAGGATGGACAGGCACAGAAGGATCAGCAAGTTCCTTCTTGGTGGCAGCCGCCACCACCATAGCATCAACAGGGACGCCCTTAGAAAGAAACTGTTTGTCTGCAGGGGCTGTAATGAATTTGGAGGGCCTCCTGGGAACTAGTTCCACAGAATCCGGGGCTGCCCACGACTTCCGAGCCACTACTTGCATGAGTGGGTCGAAAGGCGGAGACACCCAGGAGGTGGAAGGTCAAGATCCAAAAGCCTCCAGGTATACAGACTCATCCTCGGAGGGATCAATGGAAGGCCAGTTCCCCCTCTGCTTAAGGAGTTCCAGGATGTCTGAAAAGGAGACATCCTCAGAGGGGGACCGTGGGGAACCCTCCGACTCATCTAAGTCGTTATCCGATGTAGTAGACTCAGGGGAGGCTGTGTGCTTCCTCTTACACGTCCTCTTACGCGGGGGTTCTGCTGCAGGATCAGGAGAAACCTCGGAAGAGGAAGTTATTCCCAATGGGGAAACCTGGGGCGATGGATCTCTGGATCCGGGAGCAAGAGACTGGCAAGAGACATCAACAGGCACCGAAGATGGAGGAGCTAAAGGAATAGACCGCTGACCTAGCTCAGGGGCTAGGACACTCCTCATCACCTCGAAGGCTCCTCTCCCAGGGAGGCCAGAAGAATCCCGCTCCGAAGAAACAGGAATCCCCGGCCCCACCGAAAGAGAAGGCTCAGAAGCTGATGTCGGTGCCGAGCTCACCAATGCCGAAGCTCCAAGAGGGAGAGCAGGGTCGGACAAGGGTCCGATGCCACTCGCCCCCTCGGAGCCGACAAGGGAGACTCGACGACCGGATCCCTCCAAGGAAGGTCTCATGGAGGCGATCGGAGCCAAAGACGTCGGAGCCGAAAGGGGCCGAAAGGGGAAGTATCGGCTCCGGCGCAGCCACGGTCACCGTTCCGAGAAGCTCCGTCTCCGAACTCTGAAGGAGAGTCGGAGGAGGAAGTTCAGGGGGATGAGAAATAGCAGACGTCTGTTGAGACGGGCTATGGAGCATTTGGGCTAGTGCCTGTGACTTCAACAGTCTGCTTACCACCCTCTCCAAATCATGGTCTGACAGCCTGGAAGATCTTGAAGATCGGCTCCGATGGCTCCGCTCCGACAAAAGAGGAGATCCCGGAGCCGAACGAATCGACTCCAGGGAAGGAGACCGAGATCTCTTCCTGGATGGAGCCATCGGAGCCGACGACCCCTTGGCTCCAATACTGGATAAAGACATGTCGGCTCTGGCCGGAGCCGACAAAGTAATGGGTATTTGTGTGTCGGAGCCAGACGGAGCCGACACAGCAACCTCCAAAATGGAAAGATCGGCTCCGGCCGGAGCCGATCTCGACTCCTAAGGAGTCGGAGCCACAGCCGAAGGCTTGGAAACTACAGCCTGGGCTTTAGATGGCTTAGAGGGTTTAACCGACCCTGCCTTGGTCGGAGAACCCTCTGGCTTTAACAAGCCACGAAGAATCAGTTTGTTTCTTCGTTCCTGCAGGACTCTCTGGCTAAAGGAGTGACAAATGGCACAGGAGTCCTGCAGGTGTAAAGGCCCCAGGCAGTAAACACAAGAAGTGTGACCGTCTGTCAGAGACATTTTCTGACAGCACGAGTCACACTTCTTGAAGCCTGAGACCTTCACTTCTTTAGACATATTAATGTCCAAAAATAGACAGACACACAACAGTCAGACAGTTAACCCCCAAAAAACACACAACACACAACCTGACAGGAATTAACTGAGAGAGAGGCTTAAGGCCTGAAGAAAGGAAATGAATCCTAACGTAAAAGAAGGGGAATATAGGGTAGGAGATTATATAAAGTATAAAAATATACCCAATAAATGACAAATAGGAGAAAAAGGGGAAAAAACCTGTCTAATCTTATAGAAAATTGAAACTTTACCTGAGCTGGCAAAAAAGAGACCTCTTCGCGAAGCGGCAAACGAGATCTGAGGTAGTCACGCCTTGCACCATGGGATATAGGGTTGCCTCGAGCTGGTAAAATGAGTTCTCGAGCTTAGCAAGTGCCGAGTCAGAGCTGAGGATCGGCTCCGAACCCATCCAGCAAGAATGAAGGCGAGTTTGACAACTTAACATCCTAGGTCAACTCATGTTCTGTTTGTGTTTGTGGTATTCAACTTGAAACTTGAATAAACTGCTGCTGGACTACGATTTTCTCCCATTTATTCTGGTTGGTTTTCGTGGTCTGGTTCTTGGTTTTTAGTGTTAGATTCAATATTGGCCTTAGGTCCTCTGCCTTTTTTCAGAACTAAAAAGAACCTGAAGAAGATACTGGATCCTGTCTGGTCTGGATAGACCTCCTACTGGACTCTTTTTCTAAAAGCTTGTTTACGTCTGCTGTTGGGGAGTCTAAATGAGTGGGTGGTACAACTGCCTGAGGCACTGTCAGAAGTGGTATTGAGTATCACCTGTTAATTATCCCTGACACCCAAGGATCTAAGGTGATGGCCCACCAGTTCTGAGGATGTAGTGATAGGTGCCCCTCGACTACCTCTACAGTGCAGCAGTCGGGCAAACCATCAGGAGCGCTGGAAGGATTTCTCAGCAAATGTTCTGTGAAATCCTTGGTTTTGCAGTCGCTTCTGCCTCTTGGGTGACATTTATTGAAATTACATCCTCCTGTGCTGCAGGGAGGCCTGTCACAAGAAGCATCCTGGGTAGGACCTTGTGATTTCCGGAACTACATTTTCTTCCCTCCTCATTCATTCCTTGAGAAGGTTCTCTGAGGAATGGAGAAACTGTTTCAATGCAGAAAGAGTCTTACCATCTTGTTCACTTACCATTAGCGTGTCCTTAACTTTTGGGTCAAATAATGTACTACCATCAAAAGGAGCACTGATGAAGGATGTCTTAGAGCCCTTTCTAAAAGCACACAACCGCATTCAGGCATGGAAGCATAAGATTATACCGGTGCCTGCTGCTCTAGCTGCCCCATCAGCTGTATTAGAAAGCAGATGCATGGAGACATTCAAAATAGAAGATAAGCTAAAAAGCTGGGATTCCACAGTCTTCTGGCTATCCAGTGGCAAATTACCTGAAAGAGAATTGGTAATTTCTTTGGTCAATTCTCTATGGAATCGAATATGGGCCTATGGGCCATGTAGTTCAATGCTCTTAGGAAAAAAGTCGGTGAAACGTAGTCTGTTTTTCAAATCTGTACAAGGCCCTGGAATCTCTGTTAGTGGGATGGATAGATGAACACTCTCTTCTGAGAGTTCCTTCTTTGTGGCTGCTACTAGGACCGTGGCATCCATAGGGAACCCTTACTCCACTAAAGTCGGTCTTTCGGAGCCACTAGAATTCTGTCACGATTTTTGGGGCATCAGCCTCCTTCCAAGCAAACAGAATCACTAGATTGATGAAGGTGTCAGGAGGGGAGAGACCACCAGAGATGCAGAAAAGCCAGCTCCAAAAGACTCCAGGAACACAGATCTTCTGGGGAAGGCATACATGTGGACCTACCCCTTTCAGCTTGACCAAGTCTAGAATGTCTCCGAAGAAGACATCTCTGAAAGGGGATCTAGAGGAATCTTCCCCCTCCTCCAAATCCACATCTTTGGTGATGGATTCCCAGGATGAATCCAAATGCTTCCATTTGCATGTCTACTTTCTATGCACCTATAGTTGGGGAATATCTAGTGACAGGTATGACTCAGATTGAGAACTAAACAGATTACTTCCCTTAAAGTTTTTGGAGACTGGCTGTCCCTGCCAAGAAGGAGGAGTGGATTCCAGAGCACAGTAAGTTTGGGGTAAAGTCAGATTAAAAAGGGATTGAGGCACCTCTTTTCTTGAGCATGAGAAGACCTGATGGAAGGCTCAAATGCTGAGGGAGAGATAGTAGCTAAAGAAGTCTCTCTAAAAAGTGGAACAGAAAGACCCTAAAGCTCCAACCCTTCCTGGCTTCAGTGCCAACATAGGAACTGAGCTGTCAGAAGACAATGGTCTGAAAGGAAAAGGCAGCGCCGATAAGTTCGGAGTCAAAATGTCTTCACAAATGTCAGCTCCAAAGCTTTGGCTCAGACTCTCATCTTTATTAAAGATGCCCGAAGTTGCAACAGAGTGGGTCATTGTCAGAGTTGACGTGGAATGCAGTATCTGCATTGAAAAAGGTGTTCCCAGGATCTTCAGATTCAAGTGCTTTAGTTCTGATGAACAGAGTTGAACATGGGGGGGTGCGTGTTGGTGGTGATGTTTTCGAGGGAATGGCGCCAGGAGGATCCCCAACTGTATCTGCATCCGAAGGACTTTCTGCATCATTCTGTTAATGTCAGCTTCGATGAAACTTCTGGCAGAATGAGCAGACCTGGAAGATGTGACTGATGAAACCCTGGAGAGTTGTTAGGGGAATGGAGCTGAGGACTAATCGGATCCAGAGTGAACAGACTGGATAGGGATAGAGATGGAGAATGGATCAAAGGCCTTCGGCATTTTTGATGCCAGACCTGCTAAGGCAGTGGGACATAGCAAAAGTTTTTTAGTTTTATCAATGCCCTTCTCGGGAGTCTTATCTTTAACAGGTTCCCTTTGACTTGGGCACTCCCTTATTTATTCTTTTGCCTTCAGTGTTGAGGAAAGAGGAGAAACCACTGAGGACCCTAAAGTGGATGGAAGTCCCTTTAGAACAAGCTCATCTCTTCTTCTCTGAAGAGCTTTATGGCCAAAAGAAGCAAAAGCTTAACATTCAGTTTACAAGTGCGCTGCTCTCAGACAATAAATCTACATTGAAAGAGGGTCCTGAGAGGGATTTTGTGGCCACAATTTCAACAATGTTTGAAACTTTTATTTGACATGTTTATCAACTCCATTAGAGAGAAAATGTACTAAGAGATTAAATTACCTATCAAACTTGAAATAACTACAGTGACTATTGCAATAACAATAAAACGAAGCTACTAAAAGTTATTTTTTATCTATATATAGATATATGCATCAGGAGAGGAGAAGAAAATGACAGAGAAAAGAGAATACAATTTATGTTTCAAAGATAAAGTGAGAAAATCACCTATCCAACATAAGCTCAGAGCATCTGTGACTGCCCAGTCGAAGCACTAAACAAAATATAAGGTAATTTAACAGTGTCAAGGAAATTATGGGTAGGGGACAGTCAGAGCCCTGAATCCAAAGGTTTGAATTTGCTGAGGGTGGATTTTAATTGAAGAGTCCTCCAAAGGTTGAATCACATGAAAATAGACAACATTAGAGCAAGTGTTTTCTGTAAGCAAGTAAGCTTGAAAGGCAAAATGATGAAAGTCATCAGAAGTGCTAAGTTTTTTTGCATATTCAGTGATATTAGCTTGTCCTTTTTTCCTTTAGCAAATATTCAGTGGAAGTCAAGAAATCTGTAGCTAAAACAAGTTGTACATTCTGATCTCTTCCAAGTGAAACTGACAGATTCCTTGAAGCATCTGCAGAGTAGTTAGCATTTTTTACTCAGTACTGACTCTGTTTCCATGGAAACGAGCTGTTTGTAGGTGCACTCAATCTTGACAGTTCTGCACATTCTTTGCTGAAGAAAATGCAAAATTTTAAGGTACAAGGGCAAGCAGTTCAATACAAAAAAAAGCTTTAAGTTACTGGAAATGAATAAGAAACAACAGCTGCCTTAGTATACTTAATACTTAAATGCATTTAACAGAACAGTGTATAATTTAGTTTCATTTCAAGATAGCCAGTGCATTTTTTAAGGTTAAAAGTTAATGTTTTCTGAAAGCATACAAGCTGTTTTTCACATCTGACAGGGAAATCAAGATAAAAAAAACAGACACTATTAGGGGAGCACAGGCTGTAACATGTGCTTTAACATGGGTAACCTTCATTTTAGGTTATGGAATGCCTGTAGGTGCAACTGTCAATTTGGAGAAATCGTTCTTATCTGAAGGGTTAAACTTAATTTTTTGAAGGTGTACATAATTTTGTGCATTTGCTCTGAAAACGTATTTAATTTTTCGTTTGAGGGTTTTTATTAAACAGAGTCTTGAAAATGTAACATATGTTCAAATAGAGATGACAGAAAACAACTGTACGGGAGAACAGATGGCCAAACAGTGTGTGATGTAACACAAAAGCTGGAAATACACATTCAAAAATGCTGTTATATATAGCAGGTGGGAACAATAACTTCTTATCATGATGGCTATGCTATCTATATTATCTTGGAACATAAATGACTTTAAAGGTATAGACAAAAAGGTATGAACTGAATTATATTAAGAAATGCAGAGTTCAAGTAGCAATATTGTAGGAGACACAGCTGAAAAGAAATAAACGTGAATTTGACAAAAAAAGGATTTCAGGATGGATATTCAGCAGAATATCAGGGGCAAACAAAAAGGGAAGTACTTACACTAATTGCTAGAGGAGCTTCAACAGTGATTGAAGAGGGGCAAAGATGGTAATAATGCTAGATATGCAGTGGTAAGAGAGTAGTACTACTCTGATATGTATTTATATTCCAACAAAAACTGCTATCATTGAGTTTAAAAAAACTCTGGGAAAAATAATCAGCTTTCAACAGGGAATATTACTTATACGCATGGAATTTGATTTGCAATACTGAGGATGCATCTGGGAGACGCAGAAGGGAAACCAACAAAGAAGCATAGCTTTCTGAACAGTTTTGTGAAAATATTTGGTATGGAAAATGTGAATTCAGTAGTAGGAACTAGGAAAGAATTTATATATTATTCTCCAAGGCAAAATAACTTGGCTACACTAGACAGAAATTATATTTCACAGGAACATGTGCACTTAATTAAAAGCTTCGACACACCCAGTAACTATTTCAGATCATGCACCAATAAAAACTAAGATAAAATGCAGGGTAATGAAACAAAAATGAGGCACTGGTACTTTCCCACCTACCTGTTAAAAAGGGAGGAATTTAAAGAATGGGTAGTACAAATTAATCAAGAGTTATAAGGGAAGATAGAAATTTCTTCAGAACTTATAGCTTGTGAGTGAGATAAAATGAAACTGGGAGTTTAAAACTAGAGTAGGAATTAAAGAAAATTGTGATATGGTTAAGAAGTAATAGGACTTGTTTACAAGAGCTGACAAATGCTAAATTATTGAAGAATAAGGGGACTCTCACAGAAAAGAGGAGGTGTGACTGCAGACTGCTACAGAGAAAATAAGGGAGTATCTGGATAATATGCATTATTTTAGACAGATTACCATTAAGCCACTATTTTTTATAACTCCAGAGCACAAAAACCTTTGTCACAACAACTTAGGCAACAGAAAGTAGAAAGAGTTTTTGCCATGCTTAGAAAGCCTATAACAAGAAAAATAACCAGAGATCCTGTAGCAGTATTAAACATATTCTGGAAATTATATGAAAATTTGTATGAAGCACAGCAATGTTGAAATCAATAAAGAGCACAAATGGAAATATTTATGGAAGACTTAAGTATGCCAAGGTTAGAGGTAGATGATGCTCACCAATTATCAGTTAAATTAGAAGGAGATGAGATGAAAATGGTGATGCATATCCGATCTGCAAGAAAGTCTCCAGGAACAGATGGCATTCCTGTGGAAGTTTGGAAGTTAGGAGGGAAGAAAGAGATGAAGATCTGGAAGTTTTTGTTGTACTTTAAAAATTAGGAGAAGCACCCACATCTTGGAAGAAAGCTGTGGTGGTTTTAACGCCTAAAGATGGTAAGGACCCATCAGACCCAGCTTAATATGGACCCATTTCAATTTTAAACCATAATTATAAAGTGTTTATGTCTACACTAGCTAAAAAAATGGTGAAGGCGTTGCCAAAATTTACAGATATGGATCAGTGTGATTTTGTGGAGGGGAGGCAAACATTTGACAACATTAATAGAACAATAATGATCCACAGAGAAGAGTAATTTTAGAAAATACCACTGTTGTTGGTGGGTCTGGATGCAGAGAAATAGACTGTAGAGTAAGCTGTGATTTTAGGAGTAGGACAATGGGAAAATTTGCATTCCCCGATAATAATAAGGCTAATTAGGAGGATATATGAAGGATTGGAGGCAAGAAATAAAGTGGGCGGGTTCTTCTCAGATAAGTTGGATCTGAACAGAGGAATCAAGCAGGGGTGTCCTCTTTCCTCTTTATTTGTTTTACATTTAGAACCACTAGCAAAGAAAATAAGAGGCTCAAAATTTCAAGGATATAACTGATATGGTATGGTAATCAACCAAAGTTGGCTTTATTTGCATATGATATTATTTTAATCCAGAAAAGGACATCTCACTGTTGTGGAACATTTTGAAACAGGTCCTTTCAGTATATAAAACTGATGAAGATAAAACAAAGTCTGTAGCCATAAATTATGCACCCACACATGCATTGGTTCAGCAATACCCAAGCAATTACTAGAAAATGGAAATCAAAGTCTACCCCAACTGTATTTCAAGTACTAAGTACTGTCACACAGTCTGTGTGACACAGATAAAAGAACTGGACATGGGATCTTTAGAAAACAGAAGAAGCAAATTACATAGAAATATTTGGAAATTGTGGGAACAATACATGCAGAATAATGTTCAGCAGGAACAGTAGGACTTATAGTAATGCAGGAACTGATATATGTTTACTGTCTGATACCCATTTATTTATTTATTTTATTTTTTTATTTAACATTTGTTGACCAAGAAAGTCCGACTAGGACACAGCCTACTTTCAGAGGAGGCCCAGAGAGAAATGCAGGGAGGACATGCAGACCCCACAAAGAAGGCACCACAGCTGAGAATCGAACTGGAGAACCTCTTGCTGTGAGGCAACAATTTTAACTGCTGCACCATTGCACTGCCCATTTAGCACACCTTTTTTACATTTTATTTGGCAGAATGTATTTTGTACCAATTTAAAACCTACAATATAAAGCCATAAGCTCTATGTATTAAAACAAAGGGGAATAATGAACTCACGCAAGCCTATAACATCTTTTTTGTATACTTCAGGTTCACACCCATACCTTCCTATGGCATCCAGAACTTTTCTGGGTCTGGTTTCTTTAAATAAAGGACCTACCAGCTAAAAATAGGCAGTAATAGAAAGGGCAAGGAGTTACTAACAAAATGACACCAAGATTGTTAAGTGTCCTGTAGTGGAGAAATTAATCTTTGTTTTGGCGCTTTTGTTCATATTTTCATATTTATGTTCATATTTTTACATTGAGAGACCTACATTTTATTGAGATATTTGGTGTGAAAAAGGACAATTCACTGTCACTGCTGGTTTATATTACACTTTACTGGAAATACTGTTAGTTGTTGGTTAGTAATTATGAAAATAAGTGATAGTTCCATATGTATTTAATACTTAAAGTGACTTACAAACTTTACAAGTTACACTTCTTGAGGGAGGTTGAAGAAGGATGAAAACAGATAATACAGTTCCATTGTTAATGTGAGTACATAACTTTCATAGCTGATGTCTTTTTTGTGCACTCCTGAACTGATGGAACATAATCCCCAGCTAGAGATACTCTGGGTGATCCTCAAGGAAGGATTTTCTGGAGCAGAACAGAGCCAGATGTTCCTCTATTCCTCAAAATGTCTGCTTTATAATGAGCAATAAAGGTATGAGCATTAGACCAAGTACCTGCTACACAAATGTCATCTGTGTAAGCTCTGGACCAGAATGCAGATGAAGTGGCCATATCTGCTGGAATTAGCCTTGGGAGTTTAGGTAATGTCATTCCTTTGGACTTATAAACAAAGGAAATGCAGTCAGTGAGCCATCTCGTTAAAGTTACTTCAGATACCACCCTGCCCAATTAAGCCTTAAAGGAGACAAACTTTTAGTTATGTACTCACCATAACTTCAGATGTTTGGGATCCATCTCGCCTACATTCTGACTGATGGGTTCGGAGCCGATCCCTCGGCTCCGACTCGGCACGCTTATGCCAAAGAGCGAAGTCTCTTATTGGCTGAGCTTACTATATCCCAGGATGCACCACTACCAGTCCCCCAGATCCAGTTTGTCCGCATACATGCACACACGCACGCACTGCTTATATAACATCGCCAGATGAAACAAGATAAAAACAGTAGAACTCAAACCGTTCAATCTTTTCTGATCTCCAAGGCAGGGGGAAGGAGGGTGGGTATTAGGAATGTAGGCGAGATGGATCCCAAACATCTGAAGTTATGGTGAGTACATAACTAAAAGATGTTATGTGATCCTATCTCGCCTACATTCTGACTGATGGGACAGCGTCCCTAGCACCTGAATCCTGGGTGGCTCACTGGAAAACACTCCTGAGTACCGTGGAACCAAATGATGCTCGCCTTTTAGATGCCACATCCAATTTATAGTGGGAAATGAAAGTGTGCGGGTTGGACCAAGTAGCAGCACAAATCTCAGAAATAGCGAGCTTGGAATGAAATGCAATAGAGGTAGCCATAGCTCTAGTAGAGTGAGCTTTGACAGATGTTGTAAGTTGCTTATTTGAAGAGGAATAAGCCTGAGTTATGCAATCTCTAATCCATTTGGCAATAGTAGCTTTAGTGATGGTTTTACCCAGTTTATTATCTGAAAAGGACACAAACAATTGGTCTGTTTTTCGAATTTGTTGAGTCCTGTCTAGATAGAAGCGCAATTGCCTGTGAACATCCAACTTATGCAAGGTGTATTCCGCTTTGTTTGAAAATTTTGGAAAGAAAACTGGTAGCTCTAGAGATTGTTGGAGACAGAGATTAGAACAAACTTTTGGAACAAAAGATGGATTAGGCCTAAGTGATACTCTATCCTTGTGAAAAATCAAGTACGGTGGTTTGATAGATAGGGCTTGAAGTTCTGAAACTCTTCTTGCAGAGGTAATTGCAATTAAGAAGGCAGTTTTCCAAGACAGATATTTCAACTCACATGTAGCAGCCGGTTCAAAGGGAGAAGATGTTAAGGCACGAAGTACCAAATCAAGATCCCACGGAGGCGCAGGATGAAAAACTGGGGGTCTTAAAAGCACAGCACCTTTTATGAAAGTTTTACATAATCTGCTACTCATCAACGGTGGGTCTATGGATTCGTGAAATTTGGAGATAGCTGCTAGTTGGACTTTAATAGTAGAGACTGAAGATCCTTGATTAAACAAGGATGTTAAAAATTTCAAGACCTCTGGTATCGGGGCCGTAATAGGGTCTAAGCCTCTGAGTTGAGCCCAGATAGCAAACCTCTTCCACTTACTGTGATACAATTTCTTAGTGGTGGGTTTGTGGGCTGAAGATAAAATGTGAATAACTTCCGGGTCCAATGTGTGATTTCTGACTAAAGTCGAAAGTGGAGGAGCCAAGCTGTTAATTTCAAAGTGTGAAGGGACTGGTGCTGTTGTCCCGACTGATGAACCAGAAGGTCCGTAGTTAGATCCACAAACCAAGGACCGTCCCGAGTATATTTCTGTAGGTAGGGGAACCATACCTGACGAGGCCAGTACGGAGCAATTAGAATCATTGTGGACCCCAATTGGGAAGCTTTCTGGATGACTTTGGGGAGGAGTGGAACCGGAGGGAAAGCATAAAGCAGTCCTGTTGGCCAAGGTTGGACTAGAGCATCCGTAGCTGCCTCCCCTTGACGCGGGGTCAAGGAAAAGAACCTTTTGCACTTCGTGTTTTGTGGTGTTGCAAACAGGTCGCAGCACGGAATCGCCCATCTTTGAAAATCTGAGCTGCTACTGTTTGTTCAGGGACCACTCGTGAGGAGAGAGAATAGTCCTGCTCAGTCTGTCTGCCAATACATTGGATTTTCCTGGAATGTGGGTCGCTACCAGGAAGCGGTTGGTAGCCACTGCCCATTCCCACACCCTCATGGCCTCTCTGCAAAGGGGGTAAGATCTGGTCCCTCCTTGTTTGTTTAGATACCAGACCACCCGACATGTTGTCTGTGTGGATAGCGATAATGCCTTGAGGGAGAAACTTGTGAAGGGCTTGTAGGGACAGAAGTACAGCCCTCATTTCCAACACATTGATATGGAGAAATGTTTCGTTTGGAAGCCAAGAACCCTAAACTGACCTGCCCAGACAATGCCCCCACCCGTCTGGGAGGCATCCGTTGTCAAGGTGGCCACCGGAGGGGGTATAACAAAAGGTCTTCCCTGATTCAGATTGGATGACAGAAGCCACCAGCGGAGGTCCCGTTTGCACGTTTCTGTAATCAGTATGTGATGATTGAGGGGGAGATCCTGAAAAGACCATTGTGTCGATGACAGCCACTGAAGAATCCTCATGTGCAATCTTGCCAGAGGAACTAGGAGAACCGTGGCAGACATTGAACCTAAAAGTTGCAGGACCATCCTGGCTGGGGCTTTGGATCTTAGAAGCAGGGCTCGGGCTTGACCTTGTAATGTTTGTATCCTTCGGTAGGAAGGAAGATTCGCATTAATTTTGAGTCTATCTCTGCTCCTACGAATCTTATGCGCTGAGAAGGCAGCAAGACAGACTTTGACCAGTTGAATGTAATTCCCAGGAAGCACCCAGGAGATGGTGGCTTGTAGGTTTTCTAGTAGTAGATGCCTGGTGGTGGCAGTCAGGAGCCAGTCGTCCAGATAGGGAAACACTTGGAATCCGAGACTCCTCAGGTGAGCAGTCACTACTGCCAAACACTTGGTGAACACCCTGGGGCTGTGGTGAGACCAAAGGGCAGTGCACAAAATTGGAAATGACTGTCTCCCAGGCTGAAGCGCAGATACCTCCTGGACGCCTGATGTATCGGTATGTGATAATAGGCGTCCTTGAGATCTATGGAGCACATCCAAACATCTTTCTCCAATAATGGGAGAATGGATTGTAAAGTGACCATTCGGAATTTGGACTTCATGACGGACTGGTTTAGTTTGCTGAGATCCAAAATGGGTCTCAGGTCCCCTGTCTTTTTTGGCACTAAAAAGAACCTTGAGTAATTTCCGGATCCGATCTGGTCTGTGGGGACCGGTTGGATGACTCCTTTTTCTAGCAGCTTTGAAGCTTCTACGGCTGCAATTTCCCTTTGACTGGGTGGTGGGTCCAGGATTTTTTTGGATGGTGGGGGTGAGTGTGTGAAGGGAATGGTGTAACCTCCGGCAATAATCCGAAGCACCCATCTGTCCTGAGTAATAGACTCCCAAGCTTTTAGGTGCTTGGCAAGCGGCAACCGACTGGCTCCGGAGCAGCACAGCCGGGCAATCCCTCATGAAGTGTGGGAGGCTGAAGAGCCACGAAAGGACTCGCGGTCTCCAGTGTTGCGGGGGGCCTCTGCCGCCTCTGGGACGGCGTCTCCCAGAAAAATTTCCTCGTCCTCTGCCTCTGGAAGGGGAATCTTCCTGCTGTTGGGGAAAGAATTTCTGTGATTTGCGGAACCACATTTTCCCTCCTCTTTTAGCCTTGGGATAAGGCCGAAAGGGAGTGGAATAATGTGCTCCTACGGCAGATAAAGTCTTTCCCTCCTGCTCACAGCGGTAAGAGTGTCTTTACCTTGGGTCCAAACAAAGAGGACCCATCAAAGGGAGCGTCGGCAAAGGAAGACTTGAAAGCCTCCGCGAAATGACACAAACGGAGCCAGGCTTGTCTCCGTGAGCCACGCCTGTGCCTGCCGCTCTGCCCGCCTTCGGCCGCATATGAAATGAGCCTCATGGACGAGTTAGAAATCGAGTTAAGGATAGCCAACTGAGAGCTAACCGACTGGGCTAGCTGCTCAGGTAGGTTACCTGAGAGGGAGTCTGAGAGCTCCTTGACCAGATCCCTCTGTAGTCTGGTGAAATGTGCCAAATAATTCAGGGACCTCAGAGTAAAGGCCGCTGAAGTCAGGGTGCGCTTCCCGTACCGGTCCATGCTCCTAGACTCCTTATTAGGAGGATGGACGGACGTTGAAGCCTCTGCCACGTCCTGCTGGGTAGCAGATGCCACCACCATGGCATCTACAGCCACGCCTTTAGTTAAGAACTCCTTCTCGGGTGGGGCAGACAAAAATTTGTTAGGGCGAGAAGGCACTGGTTCCACAGTATCTGGATGTTCCCACGCCCTCCGACAAACCAAATCCAGGAGCTCGTCGAAGGGCGGAGACACCCAGGAGGCGGAGGGCTGAGCCCCGAAGGCCTTGAGAAACATCGACTCATCAGCGGAGGGGGGTTTGGAATTCCAGCCGCCTCGTTGCTTAAGGATCTCTAGAATGTCTGCAAATGAGACATCATCCGAGGACGACTTTGGGGACCCCTCCGCATCATCAAGATCAGTGTCTGATGTAAGAGACTCGTCGGGGGAGTCCACGTGCTTCCTCTTGCACGATCTCTTCCTTGGGGGCTCCTCCGTAGACAACTCCGAAGAACCCTCAGGAGGAGGGGAACCCCCCGTGGGGGTAACCTCAGGCCCCAGGGCTCTGCTGCCTAGAGACAGGGGAACTGCCAAAGACCCAGTCTCCATGCCCAGGGAAGGTGCCGGTAAAGCTGTAGAGATGGCCGAAGAAGACTTGGCCAAGGCACTCCTCATAGCTCTGAAAGCCGGACCCCCAGAATCCTGGGAGGGTCAAGTCCCCGGAGCCATGATAGCAGACGGAAGTCCCGCGGCCAAAGCACCGAGAGGGAGGCTCGGACCCGACAGCATTGGTCCCGAAACGTCACCCCCGGGTCCAGCCGAAGAAGTCCGTGTGCTAAACTCGGACCCGAAGGCCGGGGTTGGAGTAAGGGTCGGAGCCGACCCCATGATCTCTACTGGCTCCATCAGCACCTGCTCCGACGGAGCCAAAGCGGTCGGAGGAGGAATGGCAATGGAGTGGGCTATCGGCTCCGAAGCCAATTGGGTCGGAGCCGAAACAAATTGGGGACTGGAACAGTCTTTGGAGCACCCTGTCTATGTCCGCATCTGACATCCTCGATGACCTGTAAGAGACCGAACGGGTCCGAGTAGGTCTCTCCAACGGCTCCAAGGGACTAGGGGACCGGCTCCGAGGCGACTCGATAACTATCGGCGCCGAAGGAGTGTCCAAACCAATTTCCATCGGTGCCGAAGAGGACTTCGGCGCCGAGGAGGAAGTGTCTGAGCGGACAACCTTCATCGGCTCCGAGATCAGTGGAGCCGATGAAGGTGACCCGCCTCTCGATGCCCCAGCCGTCGGCTCAACCCAGAGGAGTTGAGACTGGAGGCATCGAGGCAGACTGTTCCACCCTCGGCTCCAAGTCCGTGGAGCCGAAGGAGAAGCCTGCCTATGTCTTTTGGCGGTCGGGTCCGACGGACTGGTCGGAGCCGACGCCCTTTTCTTTTTAGCAGGAGAAGGAGAGGACGCTAATGCTTCTTCAAAAGAGGGTTTTATAAGGCCTTTCAAAATAAGTTGATTTTTCCTCTCTTGGAGGACCCTCGAGGAAAACGCGTGACACACGCTGCAGGACTCCTGCAAATGTTTGGCGCCCAAACAATATACACAGAGAGAGTGGTCATCTGTGATTGACATTTTAAAACTGCACTTAGTACACTTCTTAAAGCCCGAAGGCCTAGGAGCCTGAGACATTATAGCAACAAATTTAGTAACTCTATCACAGAAAAACACACTTTTTTTTTTTTTTTTTTTTAAATGACTGTCACTACAATGATTAGCTTACGGTTGCCGATTAAGATTGACAGTCCGACAACTACAGAAAAAATAACTAAAGGGGATCCTAGAACCCCTAAGGATTTGAAAAATAATTGACTGACAGGGAAAAGCCCTTCAATTCAAAGGGGCCTCTAGTCAGAACAAACACACTAATTTTCCACAAAAATACCAGTCATACACAAAAAGTACGGTATAGCTGTTAAAACAGCTTTTTGTTATAGAATTAGAAAATTCCTGACAGAAAAAGTTAGTGAAAAACACTACTTAGCTCAGCCAGCTCGAGACCACGTCTTTGCTAGTTAGCGGCAAACGAGATCTGGGGGACTGGTAGTGGTGCATCCTGGGATATAGTAAGCTCAGCCAATAAGAGACTTCGCTCTTTGGCATAAGCGTGCCGAGTCGGAGCCGAGGGATCGGCTCCGAACCCATCAGTCAGAATGTAGGCGAGATAGGATCACATAACATCAATTGTTATGATTTCCTGTAACATTTGGTTCTGTGGAAATAGACTCTAAGCTGTCTATGAACATCCATGTGGCATATATTCTCCTTTGTTGGAAAATTTGGAAAGAAAACAGGTAGACTGATGGACAGATTGATAGTGGTCTCTGATGTCATCTTAGGTAGAAAAGAAAAAGATTAGTTTGAAAGGGCACCTTACCTTGTCAAAAAGCAGATACGGAGACTGAGAAGAAAGTGCATGGAGTTCTGATACTCATCTGGCCGATGCAAAGGCAACCACAAAAATGTTTTTCCATGACAAAAAATTTATGTCCACCTTGTCAGAGGGCTCAAAAGGTGGCTGCATCAAAGCCTAAAGAAGCACTGTTCAATCCAGTGATGGGGTAGGATCCTTAATAGGTAGTAAAATGGGTCTGAGGCAGACATTACATCATTTCAGTGAAGCCAAGAAAAAGTGTTTTTCACCCAAGTCAAAACTAGAGATGGCAGCAAGTTTAACCTTAATTGTAGAACACCTAGCTCCACTACTGAAAATGGAAGCAAGGAAGTCAAGATTAGCTGGAACCAGTGCTGAAAATGGATCTAGTTTGCACTTGAGAGCCCAAATGAAAAATCTTTTCTTCCCATTCACTCTTGTACACCTTTCTAACAGAAACTTTCTGGGATGATGTAAGAATATGACAGGACGGGGAAGAAGGCCTGGACTGCCTAGCCATCACTAGAAGTAGAGAAACCAAGCGATCAGCTTGAGAGTCCTGATATAAAGATGAGACATGCTGGATGGGTGAGACAAAGTCATGAGAAGTATCCAATACCTAGGGAGGGTAAACTAGATGAAGCAACAGGAAGGGAAACCACACACTTGTCAAGGCAAGAATGGAGCAATGAACAAAACCGATAGCAAGAAACGTCGTGGTCTGGGCCTAAACAAGTGACGCAGTAAGAATGGAAATCTCTGTGAGGTTTTTCCTTTCCACAGGCAAGACAATTATTAATTTTTTCCGACATCGGTTAGAGAAAGAAAAAAGCATCCCCAATGGGGGTACTTAGCTTTAGAAGACTTCAGTATTTTTCAACTGGAACATGAAAATTCTGGTAGCGGTCGACTGGCACTTGTGAACTGCTTCTGCTTCGGGCTCCAGCGGCAAGAAGAACTGGTGTAATGACGATGGCTGCCTGTTCTTATATCCCTGATGACCTGATGTCATGGAAGAAGCAACAGCATCCAACGCATGAAGATGAAGTCTCTGGTATTCAGGCCGACTGAGGGCTACCTGCAGGCAGATAACCCAAATGTGATGACTGCAACAGTGAAACACGAAGGACATCTGTTCTTTCATTGACATGCTTTTTGAAGAAACTTAGGAATGAAAGGAATGGGGGGAAGGCATAAAAGAGACCAAGGAGCCAATCATGAATCAGAGAACATCTTGGTAACTCTGCCTCTGGGGGGGATCACGGCAAAGTACATGCTGAACTTTGCACTGCGGGGAGAAGCGACGAGGTCAATGCACAGTTGGCCCCATTTGCAAAATATGATTGTCACCACTAATGGATTGCGAGACCACTCATGAGGGAGTACCATGGACCTCCTCAGCTTGTTTGCCAGCAAGGTGGATTTCCCCAGAAAAAGCTTTGCCAATAAAAAGCAGCCATAAGAGAGTGCCGACTGCCACACACAATTGTTTCTCGACATAAGGGGTAGAACCAGGTTCCCCCATTTGTTGACGTACCAGACCACCAAAACCATTGTACCGCAAGCATCCACTGCAGTATCTTCAAGTAAAATCTTACTAGAGGTGCAAGAACTATGGAAGCTGCCATAGACCCAAGAAATTGTAAGACTAATCTGACTGGAGGGGAAGGAAGAGAGAGAATGCATGATGCATAACTCTACAATGTGTTCAACCTTGTCTGTGGTCAACGTGACCTGTGCCACTGTAACCAGACAAGCTCCAATGAATTCCAGGACTTGTGTGGGGGATAGCTGAGATTTAGCAATAGTTTACTGTGACGCCCAGGTGAATACATAGTTAGAGCAAAGAGTCCCTGGCTTGAATCAGTAGATGCTTCAGGGGAGCAGAGAGGAGTCAGTCATCAAGATAAGGAAATACCTAGAATCCTAGCAGTCTCAAGTGAGCTGTGACCACTGCCATGCACTTGAACATCCTAGGGGCTGTGGTAAGACCAAAGGGCAGGGCTCTGCATTGGTAGTGACTGGCTTCCAGCCAGAAGCATAAATATCTCCTGGAGCACCTGTCTATTTCGATGTGATAGTACACATCCTGGAGATCTAAAGAGCACATCCAATCATCCTTGTTTAACAGCAGAATGGACTGAACTGTGACCATCTAGAGCTTCAAGTGTTTCACAAAGTGATTCAGATTGATGAGATCCAAAACTGCTCTTTGGTCCCCAGGTTTCTTTGGCACTAAAAAGAACCTTGAGGTAAGTTCTAGATCATTGCTGTCCTAAGGTACCATGTGGATGAGTAATTTTGCCAGCAACCTTTGTATTTCTGTGGCTGCCGCTTTCCTCCGACTAGGTGGAATGTCAGAAATCTTTCTGATACATTTAGGAGGAAGAAGGGAAAATGATATGTAATAGCCTCTGGATATTCTACTGAGCACCCAGGTATCACTGGTGATGGCTGTCCATGCTTCTGGGTGCACAGATAAGTACCCTCCCCCCAACTGCGTCCAGAGTGTAGCAGTTGGGCAGCCTTTCAGGGGTACTGAAAGAGCTTCTCAGAAAAATTATCTCTGAAGCCCGATGTTGCGGACCTCCTCTGCCACAAGGGCAGTGTCAACTATTAGAATTCCTCCCTCTGCCATAGGGAGATCTGTCTCCATAGGAGTCCTGGGATGATGCTTGGATCCTGTGAAACCAAATCTTTGTACCTGCTCTCTGGTTCCTTGAAAAAGTCCACTGAGGAATAGAAAAATGGACCCCTATGGAAGACAAGGACTTCACATCCTGTTCACTCCTGGACAGAGTTTCCTTTACCTTAGAGCCACATAAGGTGGATTCATCAAAGGGAGCACTGAAGAATGAAGTCGTGAAGGGCTCCACAGATTCACAAAGGTACATCCAGGAGTGCCTTCTTACAGCAATTCCTGAACCTGCGGCTCTCAAAGATCCCTCTGAGGCATCAGAAATCAGCCTCCTTGAGGCTTTCGATAAGCTGGTGGGTAGCCAGTTCCACAGTAAAAAAGAAGTTATGTACTTACCATAAAATTCCATGTGAGTTGTTCATCTTGCCTTCATTCTTACACAAATGGGTTCGGAGCTGATAATCAGCTCCGAGTCGGCCACTTTCACAAGCTCGAGGTTTTCGAGTAGCTCAAGGCCAAGTCCCTTATCCCATGATGCTCTCTGCCTCACCTCAGATCTAGTTTGCTGATCCCAATATATACAACAAAAGTAATATAAGTGTAACTCTAGTCAGAGTAAGAAATCCTATACAAAGACCCACCAGATCCCAAAGCTCTTACTCGTTCTTTGAGAAGCCTGGAGGGGGTAGGCGGGAGAGAATGCAAGAATGAAGGCAAGATGAACAACTCACACGGAACGTTATGGTAAGTACATAACTTCTTTATGTGAAGTTGTTCAATCTCGCAGTTCATTCTTACAAATGGGTAGCGTCCTAAGCACCATTTATCCTGGGTGGCTCACGGGAGTATATTCCTGAGGACAGTGGAACCAAAGGAAGCACTGTCCCTGGAGGCCTTGTCTACATTGTAATGCATAATGAAGGTATGTGGTTTTGACCAAGTGGCACCTGTGCATATTGTATCTAGAGGCAGTCTAGCCATGTAAGCTGAAGAGGTAGAAACAGCCCTTGTGGACTGCACCTTCACTTTATGTTCTAGCGATTGATTCATGGAAGAGTATGTGAACTTTATACAATCTGTTAACCATTTGGAAAGAGTGACTTTTGACACAGGCTGCCCTTTTTTGGCATCTGAATAGGAGACAAAAAGTTGTTCTGATTTTCTAAATTCTTTGGTTCTATCCAAAAAAAATCCGAGTTGTCTGTGTACATCAAGCTTATGCAACATATACTCCAACTTGTTGGAGTGGTTACTGAAGCAGGTTGGAAGCTCAATTGTTTGATTTAAATTAGCCTCTGAGCAAACCTTTGGCAAGAAGGATGGATTAGTCGGGAGCGACACTCTGTCAGGGTGAAAAATCAAGTATGGATGCTTAATAGACAAAGCCTGTAGTTCAGACACCCTGTGTGCTGATGTAATTGCTACCAAGAAAATGTTTTGCCAAGACAGGAAGATGCAAGCTCAAATGGAGGAAGAATAATCCTAGATAGAACAAAGTTAAGGTTCCAGGGAGTGAAAGGTTGTCTAACTGGTGGTCTAAGATGTATGGTTCCTTTTATGAAGGCTCCTCATAACCTGTGAGACACGAGATTTGAGCCTTCCGATCCGAGGTGAAAATTTGAAATGGCAGCCAACTGAACACGTATGGTAGCTGCCGCAGCACCTTCATTAAAAAGTTTAGTCAAGAACTCTAATATGCTAGCAACTGGAGTGATGTACAGGTCAATATTATTTTGAGAAGCCCACAAGGTGAACTGCTTCCACTTGCTGACATATAATTTTCTGGTTGAAGCCTTGTGTGAAGATAGAAGGATATGCTGCACTTCCGAGGAAAGAGTGTGGGACCTGGCTATGTTGGAAATCGGAGCAGCTAAGCTGTCAATTTGAGGGAGTGGAGTGAAGGATGAAGAGCCCCTGACGAATGTGTCAGCAGATCTGGAACTGGGTCCAGAATCCAAGGTTCCTCTAAATGGTAGAGTCGAAGGAAAGGGAACCAAATCTGTTGAGGCCAATAAGGGGCTATCAGAATTACAGTCCTCCCTAAGGCTTTGGCTTTCTGCAGAAATTTTGGAATCAGGGGAATAGGTGGAAATGCATATAGGAGTCCCATGGGCCAAGCATGGATGAGAGAGTCCCTTGGGTTTTCCTCTGTGGGGGATTCAAGGCAAAGTAGCTTCTGCATTTGGCATTCATGGGAGGTGCAAACAGGTTGCAGCAAGGCTGGCCCCATCTGTGGAAAATCATTTCCACTACCTCATTTTTGAGGGACCACTCGTGCGGCATCAGAATAGCTCTGCTTAGTTTGTCTGCAATCACGTTGGATTTCCCCAGGATGTGCGTCACTATCAGAAAGCACCCGGTGGATATAGCCCACTGCCAGACTCTTAGGGCCACTCAATATAGGGGATAAGACTTGGTTCCCCCTTGCTTGTTGATATACCAGATTACCGACATGTTGTCAGACTGAATAGCAATAATTTCCAGCGGAAGACAGTCTTAGAAGTACTGCAACGCCAATATGCTCTCATCTCCAGGACATTGATGTGCAATTGTGACTCTGTCTCTGACCAGGTGCCTTGGGCTGTTCTTCCCTGAAAAAGCCCCCCTCCACCCTATCAGAGAAGTATCCATGGTCACCATAGCTGATGGCGGGGGAAGAACAAATGGGTGACCTACTGTTACATGGTGGCTGGTCAACCACCACTGTAGATCCTTTTTGCATGAATCTGTGATGATTATCAAGAAAGACATCGGGAGCTGTTGGTAAGACCATTGGGTGAAGAGTAACCATTGAAGAATTCTCATGTGCATGCACCCTAGAGGAACTGCTATAACAGTTGTTGCCATAGTACCTAGCAATTTTAAAACTTGAGAGGCTGGTTACTTTGTTTCTTGCCAGAATGTTTGATGCCTGTTGTCGAAGTGTGATCATTCTTTCCAGGGGCAGTTTTACCATGGCGGTGGTGGTGTCTAAATCTGCTCCGATAAATGAAATATGCAGCGATGGTGACAACGCAGACTTGTCGAAATTTATAGTAATTCCAAACTGAGAACACAGTTTTAGAGCAAGGTCCCTGGATTGAACTAGTTGATGCCTGGAGGTGGCGGTGAGGAGCCAGTCATCCAGGTACGAAAACACTCGGAAACCTAGATGTCTCAGGTGAACTGTAACCACTGCCATGCACTTGGTAAACACTATGGGGGCTGTTGTGGGACCAAACGGCAGTGCTCAGAACTGATAATGACTGGCTCCCAGCCAGAAACGCAGGTGATCTCTGGATGGTCTGGCCATTTTGATATGCTAGTACGCATCCTTGAAATCTATAGAGCACATCCAATCGCCCGTTCCTAGAAATGGAAGAATCGACTGAAGCGTGACCATCTGGAACTTCTCTTTCTTTACAAAAGTGTTGACTTTGCTGAGGTCCAAGATGGGCCTCCAGTCCCCCGTTTTCTCTGGAACTAAAAAGAATCTTGAGTAGGTTCTGGATCCTATCTGGTCTGCTGGGACTGGCTGGATGACACTTTTTTTCTAGCAACCTTTTAATTTCTGTGGTTGCTTGATCCCAGAGACTGGGTGGAATGTCTGGGATTTTCTTTCGTACAGAGGGAGGTTCTGTGAAAGGAATGGTATATCCTCTGGTAATAATGCTTTGTATCCAAGAATCTTGGGACTTGTGGAACCACATTTTTCCTCCCTTTTGCCCTTTGGGATAAGGTCTAGTAGGGGTGGAAAAACGGACTCCTACAGCAGATAGAGTCTTTCCATTTTGTTCACACCTTGTGAGGGTCTCCTTGACTTTAGGCCCGAAAAGGGATGAGCCATCAAATGGGGTATTAACAAAGGAAGACTTGAAGGCTTCCGCAAAAGAGCATAAACGCATTCAGGAAGGTCTCCGAAGAGCTATTCCTGAACCTGCTGCCTGAGTTGTGCTATCAACTGCATAAGAAATGAGACGCATGGACGAGTTAACCATAGAATTAAGGGTATTGAGCTGTGATGTCACCTTATCAGGAGCGCCCTCAGCTGCAGTACTCTGTAGAGCATCTCCAAGCTCTTTAAGGAGATCTCACTGAAGTCTGGTAAAGTGAGTCAAATAGTTGAGCGATCACATAGCAAAAGTCGGTGAACTAAAAATGCGTTTCCCATACTGGTCCATTATCTATTAGGAGGATGGACAGTAAAAGAGGTTTCAGACATCTCTTTCTTGGTGGTCGCCGCCACCACCATGGCATCAACTGGCACTCCTTTGGTAAGGAACAACTTGTCTTGTGGCGATGTTAAAAACTTGTTGGGCCTCCGAGGGACAGGTTCCACAGTATCAGGAGAATTCCACACCCTTTGAACAACTAAACCCATTAATTCATCGAAGGGTGGAGTCACCCAGGAGGTAGAGGGTTGAGACCCGAAGGCCTTCAGAAGCACCGACTCATCATCAGTAGGGTTAACGGACTGCAATCTACCCCTCTGTCTTAGGATCTCTAGGATATCAGCAAAAGAGATATCCTCCGAGGGGAACCGTGGGGACCCTTCTGACTCCTCTAAGTCAGTGTCTGATGTGACAGACTCCTGCGGGGAGTCTAAATGCCTCCTCTTGCAAAGTTTCTTTCTGGAAACCTCATCAGCGGGAGCTTCAGGTAAGGTCTCAGGAGAAAATGGGTCACCCAATGGGGCTACCTGAGGCTCTGGGTCTCTATGCTTTAAGGGGACCCGTGATGCAGAGGTAGAATGTGGCACTTTCGGGGATGAGGAAGCAGACCCTCATGAAGTGGGTGTCATAGAAGACATAACTCTCCTCATAGCACTGAAGGCCCCACTGCTACGATGCGAAGAAGCAGCTGGTCCCGAAGAAGATGGCAACTTTCCCTGTGCTTAAACAGTGGGGTCCGAGCCAGAGGAAGGAGCTGAGCTCATCCATGCCAAAGCTCTGAGAGGAAGGGCCGGAACCGACCCATCGGTTCGACTCTTCCCCCCGGGAGCCGACCGTAGAGTGTCGGCACCCAGACTCCTCGAACAGCATCAAAGTAGTCTGAGTCGACAGAGCCGATGGTTCCACAATCATCAGTTCTACCTCCTCCGGCTTCGAAGGACCTGCTCAGCTCGGAGGAGGAGCACACACAATAGGCAAGGACGTCTTTGGCTTCAAGACTGGTTGTGCCGGAGCCGACAAGAATTTGGCTAATGCCGGGTTCTGGAGGAGCCTCTGCACCACTTGGTCCACATCCACATCTGACAGGCTCCTCTGAAGAACGAGTCGAAGGGATAGATGAAGCCACCAACTGTAAAATTGGCGATTCTAAAACTTCGGAGACCAACTCCAATACAGGGGACCAGCTCCGAAAAACTTGCTTGGTGCTCAGTTCTGAGGACTGTGGAACCGGCGACCGCACTTTCTCAGCCAATTTCGGAGAAGACCTTGACTCCTAAGAAGCTTTTGAAGATTTAGATCCCTTTAAAGATTTGGAAGTCTGGTCAGCCTTATCAAGAGCATCCTGAAAATCAGGTTTCAACAACCCTCTATTCACTAACTTTCTCCTACATTCCAACAAGACCCTGCTGCTGAACAAAAGACAAACAGAGCAGACCTCCTGCAGATGGACTGCACCCAGACAATAAACACAGCAAACATGTGAATCAGTAATGGACATTTTTTTGTCCGCATTTAGGGCATTTCTTAAACCCTGACTTCTGCCTCTCTTTTTCCTTATGATCAGCCATAATGTAAAAGAAATAACTATATATCTATATATAACTGTCTAGGCAAACAAACACACTAGCTAGACTAACACCACACTCTAAAATAAACAGTTAATGATTCAAACAGTTATAACTGCCTAGACAAACAAACACTGCAAAAAGCTATAACAGTTAAAGATTCAAATCGTTATAAAGGACAATACTCTCAGTCTAAGAAAATACAGTTACAAACACTGTAAACGAGGTTAGGGACCAACTAAAATGCGGCCATGAAAGGCCTAAAAACAGCCGTTCTATAAACAAAGATTTTCCTCAAAAGAAGAAAAGAAAATGACTAGAACTAGTCTATTGTTAAACTGTGACAAAATACACACTTTTAGAAAAATTCCTAAAGAAATATATAGAAATATGAAAAACACTGGCCTGAGCTCCACTCTCGACCTCTGATCTGTTGCAGAGGCAAACTAGATCTCAGGTGAGGCAGAGAGCGTCATGGGATAGGGACTTGGCCTCAAGATACTCAAAAACCTTGAGCTTGTGAAAGCGGCCAACTCGGAGCCGAGGGATTGGCTCCGAACCTATTTGTAAGAATGAACGGCGAGATTGAACAGCTTCACATTGTCTTTTTGTCTTCAGCAGACATGGACCCTGGCAGAGTACTAGAGAACTCCTTCACCAATTTCATCTGAAATGTTATGACACACAACAAACAGTTCAGGAATCTGAGGGAGAAGGTTGCTGACATGTAAACATGCTTCACAAACCTGTCCACTGCCCTGTACTCTCAGAGGGATGGACAGAAGAACTCTGCTTAGCAAGTTCTTTTTTGGGGTCTACTGCTACCACCACAGCATCTACTGGGGGACCCTTAGTTCAATGGGCCCTATTCTTGGATGCAACAAGATATTTATCTAGTCTCTTGGGCAAAGGTTCTGTGACATCCAGATCCATCAAAGCCCAGTGGGAGATGAGGTTCAGCATCTCATCCACTGGGGGACTACCAAGGACATAGCTGAGCTGGCTCTGAAAGCCTTGAGGAACACTGACTCCTCCGGGCAAGGGAGAATAGGAAGACCAACCTCCTTTCTGCCTCAAAAGTTTGAGGATTTCACAGAACAAGACATTCTCAGTGGGTGATCTGGGGTACCCCCTTTTCCTTCATCAAAGTCAACAGTCTTTGGTCAAGGATTCCTGTGAAGAATCTAAGTGCCTCCTTTTGCATGTATGCTTCTAAGGAGACTCTCAGGTGGGACATTCCGGTGTGGACTCGGGAGTGCGGGCAGAATCTTGTATAAGGGCTTGACTAGGATGGCTGTCCAAATGGAGCAAGATGACAAGACTCAGGATCCTAGGTAGACAGATGTGGAGGGGTGGACCACAGAGGGGCATGGATGTCTTGTCCACAGATGTAGGAAATGCTTTCTCCACTACCTCAAAGGCAGAGATCAAGGGGGAAACAAGAACCAAGAACCAACATTAAAGAAGTCAGGCACCTGCTCAGGACACCTTTGAGCATCCCTAAGATCTTGCCTCAATGCAAAGGTGAGAGTCGAACTGTCCAGCACCAAGGCCTGAAGGGGAAGGGATGGCTCCAAGAACATCACAGGCAAGTCAGACCCCCACATCAGGCGCCAACACTATGGCTCTGATATCCTTCCAGCACTGAAAGGATTACAGCTGTCTAGATCAGAGAAGGTGCCGGAGACAAAGGCCAAGCCTTAGGATCCAACACAGACAAACTCTGGATTCTCTGATCCGAAGACTCCAAAACCAGAGGATGGATCACAGTAGGAGTCAAAAGTTGGGGTTGGACTAGTGGTAGACTCACAGATCCGATGGAAGACAGAGCCAGAATTACTCCCAGTGGAATATGGGTTCTGAAAAACTCTCATCTTCCTGTCCACATCTGCTTCTGTTAGGCTCCAAGTTGACCTGAGGGATGAAGAATTCAAGGGTAGTGTGGATGTCCCTCAAGGAGTCTACTGTAAAAATGCTGAGTGAAGTCTTGAAGAAATAGGCTCTGGAGAAAATCTGGTTGATTTAACCCAAGGAGACTTGCACTTGGCTCGAGTCACATCCAAAAGGGAAGTTGGATCCAACAGTCTCGACTTAGATGAGGTCAGATCTGTGGGAGAATTCTGACTGAAGACTTTGCTATTTTCTTATGCGGAGTTAAGCCAGAGCTGAAGGAGAGCCATCGGAGAATGCTTCTTTGACTCTTCAGTTTTGTCAGTAGCATCCCCTTTAGACGACTCTGGAGATTTCTCGGTATGAGGGGGAACTCCAGAAGAAGAAGAAGTGGAGGGAAGTAAGCCTTCCAAGATCAGTTTGTTTTTGCGCTCGAAGTGTACTTGACGACTCAATCCTGCACAAACCCCACAACCAGTATTAAGCTGCCCTGCTCTGAGGCAATAAACGCATTTGGAGTGAGTGTCCAAATTAAGAATTTTGTGCCCACAGGATAAGCAATTTTTAAAACCAGTTGGCTTTTCAGACATGGCAAAAGAAACAGCAGTCACAACAGAGTACAACCACAAAAACCCAAATAAGGAAAGGATTACCAAAAATGATAATGCTGAAAATTTAGTAGCAATATAAGAAAAATACCAACAAAGTTAACATGAGAAGTACAAAATCTAAGGTACCAAACAAGTATGTAAAAGAAGGTTTGACCACCATTAATAGCTAACTAACAGATAGGTGTTCATATATTTTTAACACTTATAGACAGTGGAAGAAAGCTAGAGATAAAAGAAATCTGCTAGGAAAAAAGATCAAATGGAAATAACTTATCTAACCTTAAATCCCACTCAAGTTATAGGTGACCACGTCCAAATGCTGAAGTGCAAAAGAGATCTGAGGTATCTCAGGTGAAGGAAAAGATTATGGCTAAGGGATTAGAGTTCAAGCTACAAAGCCAAAGTCTAAAGAAATGCCTGAAGCTGGATCAGAGATTGAATCCGAGACCCACTGGTTGAGGAACAGATGAAAAATACATCATCAGACACTATATTACAGTATTTATGGAAATGCTAAGAATGTACTATTACAACTGTAAAGAATATGTATTACTGATGACATTTCTGTTTTTATACAGTTTCAATAGCTTTTATTGTTCAAAAAATAATTACAGTTGTTTATCTTATCCATTTAAAGTTTATTTTTCAGAAAATACTTTGGAATGCAAGATGTGTGTAGGCTGCTAGACGTGTGACATTCCATACCTCGAAGGTGTTAATGAGTTAAGCAATTATAACTCAACTATTTTCCTATCAGCTTTAACCATGTAAATGTGGACCACTAAAGTGCATCACTGAATGATGTACTGATGACAGTAGATAACATACAATATTTTAAGACAACTCTGTCGATTTACACAGCACCAAACAATTTGCTTAATATTTTATAAATCAATGCTTTAAGTAGATCATAGTACCTCTCCTAACTCCTGACTTAGTCTGGTGAGGATTAACGAATACTGGAGTATCTGATTTTTAAACGGCTCATGAAGATTTCTGTAAAGGAGCACAGCAACTGATGTTTCTGAGGTTGAGTCATTAAGAAACCCTTGTAAGATTTTCTTGTTCTTCTTCCAGTAATCACTGTTAAAAAAAACATAAAATGAAGAAACATTAATTGCTTCAACATTTTAACTAGGTATGTCTTACGGCTACACAAAACCAAAGGGTATTACAAGGCTGACTGTAGTTTACAAATACTAAATATTCTCCAAAGTACATGTGACTCAGCAAAGAGCAATTAAAGATTTGAATCAATTTTTGTTTCATTCCTTATAAAGTGCAGATGTGTATGCTGCAGCTACCCATAACAGTAGATGTTAAAATTCCTCACTGCTGCAGTAGCCTTTAGGTTATATCGGTTGTTTCCTATATAGGAAAGCACAACTAGCCAGTTTCAGAAAGCTCTGGTTCCTCCCAGCACTTTTCCTAACTGCTAATTGGCTAATCCGAAGAAGGGAAATCAACAGCCAGAGTGAAGATTTCTTCAGGACTTTCTTTCCCATATAAGAAGAAAAGAGCCTAACAATCCTGAATCAAACAAACAATGACAAGGAAACATATAAAGTAGAAAAACAAAACCTTACTTTATATTCCAACTATATACAATAATAGGGGCTTGCGGAGTGGTTGCATCTACTGCAGCAGTGAGGAGTTCAAATATCTACTGTTATGGTTAAGTGCAACTTACACAATTTAACTATGATCATCATTCTAAGTGCTGCAGTAGCCCACCAGTAGATTACCCAAGCTTATCCAACCTGGGAGGAGAAAGGATAAAGGCTCAGGAGCCCCTGGAGAATGGTCCTAGCAAAGCAACTCTGGACCCTTGGAGAGAAATCTATTTTGTAATGCTTTGTGTAATATGTACGGGGGACTATGTAGTTGCCTCTAGAATGCTCCTAGATTCCACCTCTTCTAGTAGGGCATCAAAGAAGACAAGGCTCTAGCAGAATGTGCTTTGATACTACCTGGAATGGATTTGCCATGGTGGGAACAACAAGAAGGAACAGCTGAGGACAACCACCTAGAAATAGTTTGGTTAGCCATAGGATGTTCTTTTGCATCACTTTGTAAGAAATAAATAGCTGATCTGCTTTTCTAAAGGGCTTACTTCTGCCAATATAGTACCTGGACTGCTTATGCATGTCCAGAGTACGAAGAATCCCTTTTCCCTGCTTTTTACCTTCTGACTTAATTCAAAGTAAACTCTGAAACCACTCTGGCCAAGAATGGGGGTTTGTTATTAGACAGATCCTCTCGCAGTGTAAAACGAGATAGGCTCACACACCACGAGAGCTTGCTGCCATTCTTTACACTTTTCTTGCAAATATCAGAGCACTGATGAGTACAGTTTTCCAAGCCATGAACCTTCAATCAGCTTGATGGGCACATCCAAAAGATGATAGTCAACTTCTCCAAAACAAAATTGAGATCCCAATGAAGACCAACTTGTTTATAAGGAGGCCTGAGATGTAAAACACCTTTCAAAAAATGCTTTAATATAAACACAGAAAAAAGAGGGGAATCCATGGGCAGATATGCTGAAATGGCTGCAAGATGAACCTATGTAAAGGAATGAGAGAGGTCGGAGAAAGTAACTTATACAAGTATTTGAGCAGTAGTGATGCAAAACCCTTGATGGGCCCCAGGTTACTGGTTAGGCACTAACTAGAAAATTGCTTCCACATACCAACACAGGATTTTCTAGTAGTAGGCTTTCTTGATTCTTTTAGGCCTTTGCAGGCTGGTGCAGTGGTAGCATTGTCGGCTCACAGCAAGAGGTTCTTCGATTCGATTCTCAGCTGGGTGCCTTCTATGTGGAGTCTGCATGTCCGCCCTGCATTCGTGTGGGTTGCATTCGTGTGGGTTTCCTCCGGGTGCTGCGGTTTTCTCCCATGTTACAAAGACACGCGTCTGGAGCATTTCTCCCCGGGCCTCTGCTGAAAACTGGCTCATTCCAAGTCAAACTTTTCCGGTTAACAAATGTTAAATAAATAAATAAAAATAAGTTTTTGTACCTGCTGGACAACCTCATGAAATAAGTGCCTTAAAGGTATTAAAAGTGAATCATCCACAAATGATTTAGTTCCTGAAAATCAATTTCCATCTGTAAGGGTCTGTCCCAGTCCTGCTCAGCTTGTCTGTCACGAAGTTTTGTTTTGTTCTAATGGAATGAAAGATGCAAGGAGGGTTAAGAATGCTAAAAAGCTAACTTCCAAGCCATCATAACTAGCCTGCATAGGGGGTATGACCTTGTACCTTCCTGCTTTTTTTATGTACTACATGACTGTGGTGTTGTCTGTAACCACTTTTAGCAGTCTTGGGGACTATACGTGATGTAATACTTCAAGGCATGATCGCCAACATCTCCTTTACACTGATGTGCTATAGGCTGTTAAAGTCTTCACAGGCCTTGCACCTTTACCCCCATGGAAACTACTCCCCACATAAAATCTGACGCGTCTGTGGAGAGATTGCTTTGGGGTCTGAGGAGAGAACATGAGACATGGATTCAGTTGAATTTTTTTTTTTTTTTTTTGCCAACAAACATCTTTACTGATTTTTAACATATGATATAGGAAATCTTACATTTATATATATATGAAAAATAAACATGACGCCATCTTAGTTGCAAACAGCATACATCACAGACACCACTGAAACAACTGTAGTTGCAAACATTATACATCACTTATACTCTTTCCAGTCATTGTCAGTTAAGCATTATATGGTTCATTCAAATCCTGCCTCTTAAACCTCGTTCCTACTTTGCATATATTGTTCCCACAATTCCCATTTTTTCCTATGTAGTTTGCTCCCTCCCTTTTCTAAATATCCCATTTCCAGTTGTTTTACCTCTGTTACTATATTCACTACTTCTAGTAAAGTTGGTCTAGACTTAGATTTCCATTTTCTACTAATTGCTTTTTTGGCATAAATGCGGTGCAGTGGTGCAGCAGTTAACGCTGTTGCCTCACAGCAAGAGGTTCTCTGGTTCAATCCTCAGCTAGTGTGCCTTATGTGTGGAGTCTGCATGTCCTCCCTGCGTTTGCATGGTTTCCTCCAGGTACTCCGGTTTCCTCCCACAATCCAAAGACATGCATCTGGAGCGTTTCTCCCTGGGCCTCTGCTGAAAATAGGCTCTGTCCTAGATGAACTTTCCTGATCAACAAATGTTAAAGAAAGAAAGAAAGAAATTAGACTCAGCAAGGCTTTACTATGTCTAGCCAATTCCAATTGTGTATCGTAACTCAAAAAAAATCATCTCCCCAGTAACCCAGCATCTCTGGCACAGTGGTCTGCAGGTAATCCCTACAGTCTTGCCAGATCATTACACTCCCCAAAAATATGTTCCCAGCCACCTCTTTCATGCCCGTCACACTGCAAACATTTGCTATCCACCTGAGGAAAAATTCTTTGGAGTCTACTTGGGGTATAACAATACCTATATAAACACTTCCAGGCACAGATCGTAAATCTTCTAGACTTTGTTGCATATTTGGGAGATATACCTGTATCCTCCCATTGTCTCTTTGTGAATTGCTTATTCAATCTCTCTTCCCAATCCTTTCTGAGCTCCTCTGGGTGATTCTTATTATTATAATGCAATATTTTACATGCTTTATTAATTATTCCTAACAGCAGCTGCTGCTCTAGATTCTATTAAAAACTCTACCAGGGCTGGTTTTTCATTCAGGAGACCCCTACTTCTTTCTCTTTGCCTAAACTCTGATATCAATCCTCGATAGGGAAGGCAATTTCTAACCTGAAGTCCAAATTCATTCTTGGCCTCTTCCCATTCTATTACCTTTCCTTTTCTAGTTGTTTGCTCCCAATACCTTGGTCCCTTTGCCAGTTTTCTCCAATAAATTCCATCCCCCTCTTGCCTATTATTTGTATCCCTGACCACAGTCATCCCTATCGGCAAAATCTCTTTTCTCTATTCTCGTGCTGGTCTGGTTGTTAGAGTGCTCCCTGCTATTTTATGATTATAATTCTCTGTATGATTTTGGTTGTTCTCCTTAAGAGTCTACATCCAAAATCCCAATCTCTCCTTACTTCTTGAGCTTCCTCCCTGAATAAGCATCATTCCTTTCCACTTTGAATTACAGTTTTCTGCTTGTGCTGTGTATAAAACGCTCTGAAATACCCCCTCAAACTGGGTAATCCTAGTTTGCCTTGTTCTATTGGAAGAATCAGCTTATCCCAACTTGACCCTTCTCAGATAAAATTCTTCAACTCTTTTTTTAATTGCTATCCACAGCTTCTCCTCTGGTTAATAAAAATATGCCTGACCTGTGTACAAGACTAAAGGGACTAAAAGCATTTTAATGGCTTGTATCTTAGTATCCATATAACAATGGTTCCAGTTTCAATTTTTGTATCATCTTCTGCTTGGTCTCTTCTCACATATCCTTAGCTGCCACAACAGAGTCATTTCTAATCCATACTCCTAAATACTTCATTTTATCATGTCCATAAATATGGATATTGTTGGACCAATCTGAGTGTGGGTACATAATTTGCCACTATTGCCTTTGTTTTAGCTTCATTAATTCTGTATCTCAAGAAGATTTGAAACTGTCTTAAAATATTCCACAACACTGTAATCTCCCTTTCTGGTTTTGTCATATATAAAATATCATCTGCAAACAGAGCCAGCTTTTCCTGACTATCATACCAATTATATCCTTGAATTTCTGAGTCCCTTATTTTCTTTGCCAATGGTTCTAAATATAATGCAAAAACAAAGGGGAATGCAGATAACCATGCCTGGCTCCTCTACTCAACCAGAAATTATCAGAGAGGACCCTAATCCCTCTGATCCCTCATACATTCTTCTAATCAACCTTATAATTGTATCAGGGAAAGCAAATGCTTCCATTGCCCTGCACATGAAGTTCATAGGCTAATGGCCCTGGAGCCTTTACAAGCCTAGCCCATAGAAGTGCCCTGGCGTTGTGACACCTGACATTAGTTCCCAGTGCCTCTGTCAAGTACAGCCACTGCAGTGACCCCCGGGGTGAACTTTCTATTTCCTATCCACTCATCAAGATTTCTCTTGAAGAGAGCTAGTGAGGTGCTCTGCTTGACATGTATGGGAAGTCTATTGCAGAGCACGGGCAGTCTCTGGGTTATGAACCGGTCCCTCCAGCATGTTCTGTTGATTGTGATAATGAGGTTGAGGTCTTTGGAGCATGTGGTGCGGGGGACTGGGATTTCTTTAGATGTAGCATTTCTAACACAGCTGGGTCAGACATGGCTTTGTAAGTCAAGCAGAGATCGCCTCTTAGTAGACTATATGAGACAGAGAATAGCTGGAGTTTTTTGAGTCTGTCCATGTAGGACATGTGTTTTAAGGCCTAGGATCCTCTTCGTGAGGTACTTTTGTGACATCTCCAGCTGTTGCAGGTGCCTAGTGAGGTACATGCCAAATGGGGCATTATATTCTATGATTGGTCGAATGGGGGAAGAGTGAAGAGAAATTATGACCTCTTTCATTCTGGATGCAAAACCGTTGGTAATGAGAAGAGCCACATAGAAGGACTTTCTAACTACAGTGGCAATGTGGTGGTCGATGGAGAGGTTGTTGTCAACCTGTGCCCCCAGATCTCTTATAATGCCTTCAGTGTTCAATTTATCGATTCCAACATTAATCCCACTATTTTATATAACCTAGGCAAGGACTTTAAAATTTTTAACTATACCAATGTTGTAATTGAACCTGTTGTTATTGAACTACTGGCTAGAGGTAACATCTTTGTTCCCAGTAGTAAGGCTGACATTGTTAAAACATTAGTTGATTTAAAATTATTTCTTAGAAAAATGAATATGAAATTATTTTTTAGTGGTGAACAAACAGAAACTAACAATTTTCATATTGCTAGCACTTTTCTACCACCTATGCACCCTGTTTTGAATTTATTTGAAAAAATATGTGAGACAGATTTAAGAAATATGTTGTGTTCTAACATCAATAGGAAAAACATGTTGTTTAATGTTACTACAAAAGAAAGAACAGCTTTGCAGTCATTGAGAGAAACAGGGGTCAGGTTTATGCAACCAAAGGAGGGGGACTAGTGGTTATGACACAGGTACAATATACAAACAAAATGTCGAGTATATTAAATAGTGATGCTTACCAAGAAACTTCTAGAAATGAATTGCAACAAGCATATTCTAGAATAGGGTCACTATTCAATGACTTCTTTATAGAAGGCAGAAAAGACCTGTCAACATTCAACTATTTGACCATGTTAACACCTAGAACCCCAAACCTTTTCGGTGTTCCTAAAATACACAAATCACTAGTTGACCCCCCCATGAGACCTTTAGTTGATGCTAGAAATAGTATCACATATCCGTGTGCAAAAATGGTGGATAATATACTACAGAAATATGTACAAGAGAAAGCAATATGTAAAGACTCCTGGTCTTTCCTTCGAAATATTAACAACCTTGAGTATAATGGCAGCCTAAACTTCCTAACCGTCGACGTGGGAGATTTGTATACATGCATCCCTCACCAAGACTGTATAGAATGGGTGAGCTTCATGTTAAGGAAAAGAGGGGCTAAACAGTCAGAAATCACCTTGATAGAAGAAATGCTAGATATAGTTCTATCATACAATTTTTTTGATTTTTAACAACAAAACCTATCTACATAAAACAGGTGTAGCCATGGGCTCCCCATGCGGGGTTTGCTAATTTAGTCATGGCCTACTGGGAACAAGAAGTGATAGGGAAGGATGACCAAATGATGAATAAAATCAAATTTTATACACGTTTCCTAGATGATATTTTTATTTTAATGGAAGGAGACGAAAAAATAGCATCTGATTTGGTTTCATCTTTCAATAACAGTTCTGGTTTCCCGTCTTTCACGTATAAGTACAGTAGTGAAAGGATTGCTTATTTAGCTGTAGATTTACGGCAGGACCATAAGAATAGATCATTCTGTGCCAAAATTTATAGGAAAGAAATATATTCTAACACCTTGCTCCATTATAGCATTAACCATCCTTGGTATAAGAAAAAATCAGCAGTAAAAGGCCAATTGGTCAGAGCAGCCCGTATGGTTTCCAGAGATGTGGATTTTTTTGATGACTGCCAATTACTCAAAGAAATGTTTATGAGACGTGGTTACCCAAAACAACTCAGACAGTCTGATTAATGAAGTGAAAATAAAGAGAATCAGGTATTTACCAAGCTATTCTTGGTGGTACACAACACTTGGTAGTACAGGTTAAAAAAACCAGACACATCATTAGTAAGATTGGCATTTATAACTCCTTTCGGTATTGACAGTGAGGTCATCACATTGGTAATCAATAAAAATTGGCCAATAATCAACAATGACAAAGTAGTATGAAACAAACTACCAGATAAACCAAAAATAGTTTGGAGAAGAGGTAAAACCATCAAACAAATCATGGAGAGCAACATACAGGGACTGCCATGGAGAAAGGGTATGTTTCAATGCAATACGTGTAATTATTGTTCTTACATGAATACTGGGGAAACTTTTTGCATAAGAAATGTTACATACGAGGTGAGACACAAATTTACCTGTCAGTCCAAAGGTGTAGTGTATTTAGCCCAATGTCAACAATGTGCAGCATTTTATTTCGGGAAAACTGACAGAAAACTTTGTGAACGTGTCTATGAACACTTGTATGCTATTAGAAAAAACAAACCTGAAAATGCATTAGCAAAACATACAATGGAAAATCCGAATCACAAATTTCTGTTTAGAGCAGTTGATTGTGTTCTCACAGACGGTAGGGGTGGACCACACCATGTACAATTAGAGGTATTGGAATTATACTGGCAGATCCGTTGTAATGCCAGTGTTATTCCTGGACTCAACGAAATATGCTCCCTCTATCCAATATTGAAGCTAAAAGTTTGTGCAGATGAGGATATAACTACACATATATTTCATCTGGATTAATTGAATGTAGTTATATTCATGTATTGACACATTTACACTTTTTCTTATTAGAATTCATATATATATATTTTTTTGTATGTACAGAATAGACCTATCTCTATCTTTATTGTGTCTGTGATTCAGGTATTGGTCATTGTTTCAAAATAACAACATCGACCTGTTTTATATACAGATATGTTCTGCATCGATCTTGTTTTCTATGATGTCATTGGGGACATTTTCATTTCCCCCCTTTTTTTTACATACATTATGTATATCGATTTATTGGTTTTATACGTATTTAGATATACTAGTTCTTGTTTGTTTGATATGGTCTTCACCATTGCAAATATATGTGGTATAGATGTACTTATTGGATTCAGCTATTTCCACTACTATAGATTCACTGCTGTCAATGTATACAAGGTGCATGCCATAGTTTTTAATCTTCTGATTATTTGCTTAAAAATTTATTCCATTATAATGGCTTCTGTCCATGTTAGACTAGTACTAGGTTTGACTACCTTAATGGTAACAGGGTTTTTCATTGGGTTAACCTTTTCATGTTAACCAGCATTTAAATTGGCCGTGGTATTCAAATTGTGTTTTTTTTGCCTTTTTCCTTCCCTTTTACACATATCATGCATGCTAGATTTACGAGTTTTTTATACACTAGGTATAGTAAGCTATTGTTTGTTAAACAAGATGTTGCTTAATGTAAATATTTGTATTTTATATTTTATATGTATTTATTGGATCCGCATTTTATTATTTTAGACCCATTATTGTCATTCATATATATATATATATATATATATATATATATATATATGCTTCAAAAAGTTTTAACATTTTAAAACTTACACCATTTAAATGGTTTTGACTTGTCCTGTTCCATGTCAGACAAGCATTAGGTTTTACCTTTCATGGTAAACACAGTTTCTTCTGTTAGTTTAAACTACTTAACACTCAATCAGTATTAAGATCAGCTGTGGTGTTTGTAATTGCAGCACCACTCCAACAGGATATATACTGTAGTTGTTGTAAGGTTCTTTGTCTGAAGAAGTCCCACAATTAGGTGGGACGAAAAGCGCTTAACTTTTACTTGTTTCTTTCATTCTTACTATTTAATTAAAATTTTTTTTACAATACAGCTAAATCGCTGTTTTTGGAGAGTAGCATATACGGTTTACACCCTTCTGTGTTCAGCTGTTACATTGCTTGTTGTTTTTTCGAGTTTAAGGAAATTAGTTTTTCCCAAAGGGGGTGAGGACACATTTTTTGGCATGAAGCTTAACGCCATGGTTTCGACACCAGTCATTGGTCTCAGTGAGGCCTTTCTGTAGGATGTCTGCATCACTTGGGGAGTTAATAATGGCTCCCAGCTTGCAGTCGTCTGCAAACTTGGTCAGCCAGAGTCCCTCCGTGTTGACCTGGACTTCTGAGAAGTAGATGTTAAACAGGAGAGGATACAGGATTGATCACTATGGGACTCCACTTGTGACTGGTCAGCTGTCTGACTTGGGAGTCCTGTACTATCACACTGTGGATTCCATTTGTGAGCCAATTTGCAAACCACCTAATGATATAGGGGTTGATGCCTAGTTTGGCGAGTTTATCAATAATTCCTGAGTGAGGAAAGGTATCAAGGGCCTTGGCCAGATCGAGGTAGGCTGTATGAACTGCCTTTACCTTCATCCACACCTCTGGTGACTGACTCAAAGAAGTCAACCAGGTTGAGCAGGCATGATCTATCTTTCACAAAACCAAATTGCATGGGATCTAGAGTTTGGAGATTCTCTATATCCTTATTAACTAGGTCCATGATAATGCACTCCACAGCCTTACATATCAGACTCATTAGACTAATGGGTAAAAGCGAACCACCGAAGACTCCAAAAAACAAATGGCCAAAAAACAAGTCCACAACTCAAACAGGGCGATAAACCACCAACAACCAGAGCACAATTCCCAGAGTAAATACCACGATCCAGCAGTTAAAAGTTCAGTTTATTAAAACCAAAAACACACTCCAACAATGGTCAGGTTTAGCGCTTTCATCTGACTACAATCAGACTTCATCAGAACCATTAGGACATTATAACATTAGGACGGGTGTTAGTACTAATGCCTTAGCAAAGCATGTAATGACAACGAGTCCAATGCATATGTTTGAGTTAATGGTTACTGATACCATTAAACCTAATTCTAGAGGGGGGAATGTAACTAATATTACCGAAGAAAAGGAAATGAAATGGATTATTCGCCTTAGGGCAGACTTTGGTAAGGGTTTAAATGATAGGATGTCCATTAAACCAGTCCTTCATTCCAAAAGTCTCAGGGTGAGGTAACCATGTAGGTTATCTACTTTTTTGATTGTTTTTTATAGTAGTTAGATAATTTGATTATTTAATATAGTGATAGGTTTTAAATAATAATAAAAATAATATAGATTTTGAATAATTATAACTATAAGAATGTTTCATTAAAAATATTAAAAATATTTAGTATTATATTATATTTGGGACGCTTTTGTGTATATCAGATTTGATATAATGATGTATGTGGGGATGTTTTGTTGCAGTTATTTAAGTCATTTAGGAATTATATGAGTTGTTGATATGCTTCGGAGGAGTCAGAAGCTTTTGTTCGGTTTCAGTCCGGTTTCTGACTTCCTTCGATTTTTTGTTTGTATATATGCACACATATTCATGTACATTATTTTTGATTGGTGATGTATATATGGAATATTGATTATATGTTTGAAATGCTGTGTCATAAGAGTTTGGATATTTATACGTTGGTCTTATGCATATATAATGGTGATACGTTCAAATTCTAGCAGATGATAGCATTTAGCTCTATTATGAATTTTATGCATTATGCCTACTTTTTACGTTTATATAGGATTTCTATGTGGTTTTATGCAGCAGCATTAATGTCCGTTAATCATAGTAAACATTCTTGTTATTTCGAGGTTTTTAACTGCGCTGAGATACATTTTTGATTTTTTGTTATAAGTAGGATAGTTTATTTTTATAAGTATTGATATGTTTTATTTATGAAATTATATGTAGGTTGATTTGTAAGCAAATGCTAGTTTTTATTGCATGTGACGAACCTTCTTTGAGTTGTATTAATGAAGGAAATGACGTTGTTGTTTAGGCGAGTCATGATTGGAGACATAGTTTTTAAATGTATTCTATTACTCAGTCCGTTATGGTCTGAAGAAGCATTTTGTGAAAGCGCTTACCACCGACTGAGTGCACAATAAAATTTACGTGTTAGTAGAATGTTTTAGAACTCGTGTTTTACAATAAGAGGACGTTTTTGGATTATCACTACGCCAAGGATAATATAACTTTCGCATGGTTGCTGTTGTTGGAATTCTTATCGTGTATACATATATATATATATATATATACATATATATATATATATATATACATATATATAGATATATATGAATATGTATATATATATATATATATATATATATATATATATGTATGTATATATATATATATATATATATATATATATATATATATATGAATATGTATATATATATATATATATATATATATATATATACGTATATGTATATATATATATATATGTATATATATATCACAGAAAGAGAGATAAACCCACTAGAAATCAAAAAACACACCCTTGGAAGGCAGCTGTTCCAAATTCCAGTATCCAAGTCAAGGTACAAACGAATAAAACAATGATAAAGTTGCAGTCAGAAGTTGTAGTCAAAAAATACAACAGAATAAAGCTAAAATACTTTATTCCAACTGAGAACGTAAGCGCTTTCACGGAGTCCCCCTCCGCTTCATCAGACGTTGTAAAAATAAGCTCTTACACAAGATTTAAATAACAAAACTCTTCCTTAATTAGTAACAATTATCTAATCAGAATGCATTCTTCTTAAAGCAAAATTGCATACTAGCAACTTTAAACAACTTTAAGAACCTAAAAACATGGATATACAAAATCTAATTACTTACATATTTTCTATTGGATTTAGGTCTGGGCTCTGCCTGGGCCATTCCAAAACTTAAATTTTCTTCTGGTGAAGCCATTCTTTTGTTGATTTGGATGTATGCTTGGGATCAGTGTCATGTTGAAAGGTGAAATTCCTCATCATGTTCAGCTTTGTAGCAGACGCCTGAAGGTTTTGGGCCAAAAGTGACTGGTATTTGGAACTGTTCATAACTCCCTCCACCTTAAGTAAAACCCTAGGTTCAGCTGACAAAAAGCAAACCCAAAGCCCGATACTACCACCACCATGCTTCACAGTGGGATGTTGTTGTTTTGGTGATGCAAAGTGTTGTTTTAGCACCAAATGTACCTTTGGAATTATGGCCAAAAAAAGTTCAACCTTGGTCTCGTCAGACCATAGCATATTTTCCCACATGCTTTTGGGAGACCTGATGTATTGTTTTGCAAATTTTAAATGGGCCTGGATGTTTTTCTGTGTAAGAAAAGGCTTCCGTCTTGCAACCCTAACCCATAGGTTAGACATATGGAGAATACAGGAGATTGTTGTCACATGTAGTACATAACCGGTACTTGCCAGAAATTCCTGCATCTCCTTCAGTGTTTCTGTAGGTCTCTCAGCAGCCTCCCTGACCAATTTTTGTCTGGTCTCTTCAACAATTTTGGAGGGATGTCCAGTTCTTTGTAACGTCACTGTCCACTTTTTCATGACGGTCTTCACTGTGTTCCACGGTATATCCAATGCTGTGAAAAATTTTTGTACCCTTCTCCTGACTGATACCTTTCAACAATGAGATCCCTTAGATGCTTTGTACGTTCTCTGCGAACCATGGCTTTTGCTGTAGCAGGCAACTGAATAAATGGCAGGAAAATCATAGTAGGGCAACTGAGTAAATGTCTGGAAAATCCTACTAGGACAGCTGAACTTTATTTGGGGTTAATTGGAGTCTCTTTAATTGATGGCAGGTGTGTACCCAAGAATACTGAATACTGTAATTAAATCAAAAGGTGCTTAAAAAGTATTAGTTTAAGGATATGCACACACAACAAAGTATTAGTTTAAGTGTGTGCACACTTACGCAACCAGTGTACTGTATGTTTTTTATTTTTTATATTTTTTCTCCTAACAGATTTGTTTTTCTATTAAATTGTACAGGTTATAAGTCACATTAAAGATGGGAAAAGTTTTGAAAGGATTCATTGTATTCTCATTATATTCTCATTTTTTATATCACAAAACCTGGCATTTTAACAGGGGTGTGTAAACGTTTTATATCCACTGCGTGTGTGTGTGTGCGTGTGTGTGTGTGTGTGTGTGTGCATATGTATATATATATATATATATATATATATATATATATATATATATATATGCGTGTATATGTGTATATATATATATATGTATATATATATATATATATATATATATATATATATATGGTTCCCCTTTAGAAGGTCGAACTACTGAAATCTCAAAAGTCATATGGCTGAAGCCATATGCTCGAATTTCAGAAGTTCGACCTTCTGAAAGGGGATGTTAAAAAAAAAAAAAATGTTTCTGCAGGGGGCAAGCATCCATGCACTCCCCACACCCCCCGCTACTTATTTATTCTAACTCTGAGATCACACTACAGCGCAGAAAGGGAAAGCTCTCGTTCTGCACTGTATGCCGATCCTTATTCAGACGGTCGAGCTTCTGAAATTTCGAGCATACTGCCTCGACCATATGACTTTCGAGATTTCAGCGGTTCGACCTTCTAAAGGGGAACCATAGATATATATATATATATATATATATATGTATGTATATATAAAATATCTTGCAATGTAGGGATATGGAACACATTTTGTGACTCACGGTTTCATAATCCAGCAGAAAACTTGTCCTGTAACTAACCCTTGCATCTTTGTACATCACTTGTCACACCTTTAGTCTCAGTAGGGTATTATCATTCCTGAAAAAATAAAACAATAGCTAATTAACATTAAAATATATGCCTCTTACTACAGTATGACTAGCAAACCATGCATTTTGGTACATTCTGTACATACCTTGTTTGTTTTGCCACTTGATCAAAACCACGGATGGTTACAAAATTAGTGAAAGCTGTCAAGTATCTGAAAATAATAATAAACTAATCACCATTATTTTATTTCAGCATGTGTTACACAGACATCATTTACAATGGGAGTCCTATCTATCATGAAGTTGCCTACACAGCTCTGGTATTTCCAGTGCTATAATCATCATTAACAAGGCCACATATTTCTTTCCGAAAATAACATGCATGTTAACAAAAAACACTCATACTGGCATTGCAAAAAAATAGTTGTCTGCATGCAATATCCCAGCTGTCCAGACCCAGCTTAATGAAGACTCCAAGCAAACAAAGCTACTACAATAATAGTTCTTTGGTTAGGTGACTTAATGGACCATGTCTCATCAGCTAGGATATTTCAAAAGATTCAGCATGGGTGTTTTCCTGTGATGAATCTAGTGAGCCTACTCCTTTCACCTGTTTCGTACTTGTATGTCTTTTGAGTCTCAAATATTTCCCCATTAGAACGCATTGCTAGCCTACAACTAACTCAACAGTCTGCTCCAACTAATTTACCATGCCCTTGTACTACAGTGTCTGGATCTAAACCCTTGGAAGGCTTCTTGTTTTCTTTCCTGTATCTCCACACTAGTCCATTTCCCTATTCCACTATGCCATGACTACCATGCCCTGGTCACTGTTAGTGCACATCTGGTCAACCCAATCCCAAAGCACATCCCCAGTCAATTATTCAAACCCGCATACTGATTCTTTGTTAGGCTTATATTACATTAGATTAGACTATGCCTGAAGTAAGGTCACAACTGGTTTAGTGATTCTAAATGCACAATGGCATTTTAATTACCTACCAGCAACAGTTTACTGTTTTTTGTAGTTCTTTGCATCTGAGGCAAAATTAAGTCTGCAAATGCAGATGAAATAGCTTCCTTGAATTTAAAATAAATGATAATTTTGTTCTCACTCTGTCTTGCTCATCTCATTCACTGTTTAGTTTCTTGAGCATAAGGTAGCAGTACAACGTGAGGAGGGGATAAGTCCATGTATAATTGTCTGCTCATTGGGTTAAACTGCATACATGTGTTGTTATGCATTTTTATAGGGCTCTTCAAGCCTGTCTAGTCAAAGTGATATTTTTCAGAGAAGCCCCCACATAGTCAATGTGCACCAGATGAAGTATATAAACCTACACAAACTAAGCACTGGATACAAAACAATGTATTGGAAGACATACATCTTTATATACAGTCTATTAATTATCAATCAATTACCAAACTTGAAATCATGGTCTTCCATTTTTACTTGCTTAGTTTTCTTCCCAGAGGTCACTTATGCCAACAACCTCAGTTGCCATACTGCTATATTCAATAAAAAATATTGAAATGGCAAATTCTAAACCAAATGCATGTACATATTTACCTATTAATATATAATAATTATTTTATAGTTTATTCCAGGCAAATAAAACCATTATCATGTATTTGCATTTCTCGAGAGTGTATCGATCTGGATGTGCATATTACTTCTGGTCATTTACATCCCTCTCAGTCATTTGCTGTCATTCCTGTGCTCATCAGCTCATCTCTTATTAACCACCCCCAGGATTCATGAAGCTTGCACCATGCACCGGAGTAGCATCGGCGATTTAGCGCCAAATATGGCCATCGAGCAATTCAGGTAAGAGCTGTTTCCACGTGCATTACCAGAGTACGCCAGAGCTGCGCAGCTCCCAGCGCATGTATGCTAATTACCCCATGTGCAGCAGTGTAGCATGCAAATGAAGGTATATAGTGATTCATGAAGTTGTGCAGGCGTAGCGTAAGCATGTAGAAATGTAAACCAAAAAAAAAACAGTTTACATTTTGTCAAACATAAAATCGGAGCCATGAAAGCGGACCAAACTTACGTATTATAATGTTAATATATGCCAATGGCTAAATATATAGCCAATGGCATAAAACAACATGCACAACATATAAAAAATAACATTTAATGTCATGGCCACACCAACGCAAAGTAAAACCGCAGTGCATCGGTGCACAAATGGGATCACAAGGAAAATATATTTAGATGTCATAAAAATGCAATGTAACGCAATTCATGATATCCCCATAATAGTCAATGGCACGCATGCTACACCACAACCATGGCGCAAGGGTTGCTAAGGGTCTGTGACAGTGTTCCGTGTGGTAGGAATTAGCAGTCAATGCCATGCAAATGAGTCAAGTAATACTGAATCCCAAACGTCCCACCGGCGTAAGGATGTACCACACGGCGTAGCGTTACAACACCGAGGAGTGGCCTGGAGGTAAACAAGACATCAAGAGAAGAACATTGGATCATTGCTAATTCGTGTTGCTAAGCAACGCCGCAGGATAGGGGTGTGGAAGTAGCCATAGCTTTGCTTAGCTGAGAGCACACAAGGTAACCGAAACATGTGAACATGGATGAAAACGCGCACAAAACCCGGTAAACGGTTGTGTGCGGCGAGCACTACAGCTGAAACAGGAAGGATATGGGAAGACAATATGGAAATGCTGCAGCATGGTAATTGGAGTACAAATGAATAATTATCACCTAGAAACTCACAGTGGGCCATAGACAACAGCTAACAAGGCTGCTAGCACCTATCTGCAGAACAGGAAAGGGAAGGTGCTGTACAGCAAAGAAAAGAGAACTGTCACAGCAGAACAAAGCAAACTTGCAGTAGATCATCTACATAACACATTTCCCAACAAAATCCTGGGTTGTGGAAACACAAAACAAGAAAGGCGGCCGCTGGATGCATGCCTGGCAATGGGAGGTGAATCGTGTTGAAAATAGAAGTAAAGGACAATAGATGAATCACGGAAGACAAGTGTAAGTCAACAACAAAGGCCCCACAATAACAGTACCTGCTGTAAAACCAATAATTAAGATACCCTGCAGCTGGACTAGCACAAGTACACACAATTACACCAGCATCATCCATTGCACAATAGTATAAGGTGTGAAAGCCCCACACACCCACACTTGTGCATTCCCAGACACTCTGCACCATTGGTGTATACAGACAGGGAACTTTTAATATGTATATGTTAGGGGCTGCCATAGCTTTGATTCATCAGCATGTGTTGGAGACTGATGGTGGTGTGGAGGATGATGCTGACAACCATCTCAGGCACCAGAGGAGGAGACAAGTTTCCAGACCCAGGGTAACCTACCAGGGGCTACATGATCTGGAGATAGTAGAGCGTTACAGGGTGGACAGGGACATCATACAGCAACTTGTTGAGCTGTGCCGGCCACGCCTCAGAGCCAGAAGTAACAGAGGGGAACCCATCCCAGTGGACACGAAGGTATATGTAAGCTTGAGAATACTAGCCACAGGTACCTTCCAAAGGCCAACTGGGAATATCATGGGGATCTCACAGGCATCAGCATCCAGGGTACTGCAACAGCTCCTGGATGCCATGTACCACATGCCAATGAGCACATATAGTTTCCCCGAACGCAGGAAAAGTTGGCCAGCAATATGCATCTCTTCCACCGTGTGGCAGACTACCCGGAGGTACTGGGTGCAATAGACTGCACGCACATACACATCAAGTCACCACCCGGTGAGCAGGGTATGCGCTACATAAACAGCAATGGATTCCCCTCCATCAACTGCCAGGTCGTGTGCAGTGCCCAGGGCATTATCATGGATGTGTGTGCTGGCAGCCCTGGAAGCTATCACGACTCCCACATCTGGCATGCCTCACTGCTGTATCAGGTATTTCCAGGGGGGACATCCCATATGGCCACCTGGTGGGGGATGCTGGAACCACGGATGATGACTCCCATCAGAAATGTATACACAGCCACGCAAGAACGCCATAATGAGGCACACACAGAAACCAGAATCATCATAGAGCGCGTGTTTGGGATGCTAAAATCATGGTTCCGTTGCTTGGACATACTCTCCAGGAACTTGTGCCCACATCTTCATAGTATGTGCCATGCTACACAATATGATCCTGCGGAAACAGCTGCAGCAGAGACAGAATGGTGAAGGCCCTCAGAGCCCACCACCATTGCCAAGGGACCCACAAGCACAGGGGGACTCGAACACCCTGTGCTAGCCCCAGTAGGCAGACGGAGGCGTGCCCAGTATGCCCATGCCTTGGCAAAGAGGGAACGTATAGCACACACACTGACAGTGTAGGCACTCATGGACTGACACCCTTCTCTGCCTGCACACACATCAAACATGGATGGCGCACACACGACCACCAGTAAATTGTCAAGTATAGGTGGTCTACTGTGTGCATCCTACATAGGTAGTCCTCAACTATTGTACACACAACTGCAATTGGCACAAGGTAAGTCAATACCTGAACAGTAAATTAAGCTATCAGCATGTGTCCATACTGTATGTACAGGTTCATAGATACATAGGTAGGTACATGCCCAACCGCCGAGTCCACTCATAAGCATAGGCAAAACGTGTCTGCTGTCGCCACCCCATCGATCAACTAACTGTCCCTCTGTGGAGCAGAGCCACTTGCAGGATCCCTGGGGTATAGCTACTGTTCACCACCCACTCTGTAAGGATTCCCCGGAGTGTCAATGAGGGGTTTTGTATAATGTAATCAGGGATGTAGTTCCAAATAATGAGGAGTATCCCTGACCGGGATCTTCACAGATGTGTACATGTTACATAGTATACCTTAAACACAGCTTGCATATATAGGTAGTTCTCCACAGAATAATAAACATGTGGAACACACACAACCGCTGAAATGTGTGTTAAATCACTCTTGCACTACCAGTGCCTGCTCTGAGAGGTAAGATATCACTGCCAGGATTAGAACACGCAACCATGTACACATTCATCACAATAACATACCACTAAGCTACCTGAGATGTACCAACGGCAGTTGTGTATACTGACAGGATAAAACACAAAAGGCAGGAATGTGTTGAAATAGGACAAACCGGCATGTACCCAATGAAAGGTGTATGTTATTTTATATATATATATATATATATATATATATATATATATATATATACATACACATATACATGTATATATATATATATATATACATATATATACATATATATACACACACACACATCATTATATATAGAGAGAGAGGGAGAGAGGGAGAGCTATGTCGATATATGGGGACATACATATATATGTAGATATATAGATAGGTTAACAACATCTACATAACCATGGAGGTACATATAAATGGGATACCTTCCACATGCCGACTGCTTTACATACTGATGCGCGTAATCCCGAGGCTTAAGGTCCGAAAGAACACAGTACCGAAACACCAGATGCGCGAGGTGTAATCTCACGATGTTAATGGACAGTTGGTTAGTGCTTCTGGTGTTGCAGTTTGGGTACATTACTGTCTGTACGTGTGTTTCTTAGGGCTGTAGTGTGTGTAAGTGTGTGTTCTGTATGTGGTGTGTGTTCTTGGGGGACTGTAATGTGTGGTTGTGGGTTAGCTTTGTGCGTCTGTTTGCGCAACCTAGGATGTAGAATATTAAAGTAGGGGGTGGTGTGAGGGGTGCAGACACCTACATGAGGGGTGTAGGGGGGCTTGGCCACCTGCTCATATGTAGTGTAGGGTGGTTTGTTAGCATGTGTTGGGTAGCAGTGTGCATGTGTGTGTTCCACATTCGTGTTACCTTCGCGAGTTGCTGTCGATGTCCGTAATGTGGGGTATGGGAGTCTGGTCCCGGTACTGTGTGCGTCGGAACACTGCGGTTTCGGGATCCCGTAGGTCTCCCATATACAGCAGTTGAAGTGTTCATATATGTGTATAACATAGACCATAGCAATCACACATTCCGCCACTACCAACCTTTATGAACAAAGGATATGGAGAGTATATGCCTATACACTATTACAAATATGTGCTATGGACATGAGGCAATGATAGTGTTACCACCTGTCCCACTTTGTGAGGGACACTCCCTCTTTGGGTGGTTGTGTCCTGACCAAATATATTTAACGTGGCAAATGTCCTGGGATTGTAGGACATAATTATGTCCCATATGTACTGTAATAGTTGCATACAATAGTTATTTCTGTATCTAAAATACCTACATGTTACAGGAAACAGGATAAGCAACTAAACTGCTACAAGAATAAGCTTATAATTAGGCAAGAAAGTAAAGTTCTATCCCTTGTACTGACCGTGGGTTTGTGTCGGCCTGTAAAATCAGATGTGTGTCCCGAAAAGGTCCCACTATGGCCATATGAAAAGGTGGCAACCCTAGCCAAAGAGGGTCAGTCACCAACACAACTACGATGACTGCAAATACCTATGACAGAAATACACAGCTATCATGTAGCAACACGTTATTACATTCAGATGTATTACCGAAGGGATTCAAGGACTAACATCACCTGCTTGCTATACAGGAACCACATAACTGTGCCTTAATGAATCAGCCTGCAATTACAATTGTATTAGTCCACAAAAGGATAGGTGTTCAAATAGGGAAGGAACCCTCACGCACATAGCGATTATGTATAAAAGCAGTTCCTACACACCTGCATCTGCTAAGCACACCCACCAACATCACCCCCACACCCAAACATATTACAATACAAACTGTAATAACATCACAAATCATTCACACACTGTACGACATCTGCAGAAGCCTTAACATACCTTGTCAGAGACACACTAACATGGCCCTATTTGAAATAGCTGATGTTATACAATGGAGCAGCTGCTGATGTAATAGGGTTTGTTTGCACTAATCCCATTTCAGAGGGTTGTGCTTACACCGGGATGTGTTAGCAATTAGTGAGTAACAGCACAGTATGCTACACTTGTACACCAAATCAAGGATGTCTGGTGAGCACACTGTACACCACATAACAGTTCATGCATAGCCATATGGCCTTGAGCTGGCCAAACATCCTTGCCAGACTTAAACATCTGCAGAAGTATCAGGTACAAACAAACCCTGCATAAGTAGCACTGTTCCGAAATATAACAGCTGTACTCACATGTAGAACTAAATTGTCTAGCCATTACACACAGTCCATGGGAGTCATGAAGCTAATATATCTCTGTGTGTCTCCATATAGCTGTTGAAACATATCGCAATAACACATCTAGGCAGTCTCCCTCAACAGTAAGGCAAACAGACAATGCCCAAAAGGAGTACTCACGTATACACCACTCTTGCCATGGTATCGGCTAATGGAGTAGCTGCACAGCTGATGTGCATCCAATTAACTACTTTGGAACACCAACTGGTGGACAGGATACCATGTTACTGATATGTAACTAGAAAAGGATGTGTTATCACACATTCAAACCATCCGTATATACCAGCAGTACGTTACAAAGAACATTGAAACACAACCGAAAAGGATTGAATCAACAGTTAATGACACCTCGGGTTACTAATAAGGTATGTAGAACAGTCAGTATGTCTGTGTATGTAGTACTATTATGTAGTATTTAAAGTGCACGCAATCCATATAGTGGAAACAGTTATCTTGTAGTGATGTACTGTTGAGCATAGTAACGCTTGTAGTATTTGTGTGTACTGCTGTAGGTCACAAGGCAAACACTGCATACACCACAAGGGATGCTATATAAGGGCTTTGAACAGAAATACTCCTCACCAGCCGATGTCAGTGGCAGGGCTGGTCCAACAAGTATGTGCTATAACAGGGGATAGTATAAGTTGATATATTATAACTGTAGCCATATGTATGAGTGTATTACGGAGAATAACATGTGGAAGGTTGGGCCACTGTGCAAGTATGATTTGCATTGTGAGATATTTTGGCAATAACTGTGTAATGTACAGTATTGTAGATATTATTACAAGCTACATAGCATTACTGTAATGTTAGGCAAACATTAGTTATGTCAATTGGCATTTACAATACACAATAACAGGATACATATGTCTTTTAGTGAGCCGACAGTTTATCAGCATGATACCAAAGTAAAATGGAAGAGCTATTTAACTATCGACGCACATAAGACATGCAATATGTGTAAAGGTAGGTACTAGGCTATCTTACTAAAGGGTATCTGTAAGCCTAGCTAGCGTGTGTTGGCTTTTGCCACCCCCATAGGTTGGTTTCCTGTGCCTCTAAACGGCAGAGCCAATAGTTCACTGTGCCTCTGTCCAGCAGAGCCACTGCAGTGATCCCTGGGGTACATGTCTGTCTCCCATCCACACGTCAAGGTTTCCCTTGAAGAGTGCTCGTGAAGGGCCCTGCCTGATGTACATTGGAATCATGTCCCAAAGCATAGGGAGTGTCCAGGTCAGGAATCTATCCGTCCAACACGTCCTACTTATCGTTGTGGTTAGGTGTATATCCCTAGAGCATGTGGCTCTCAGCAGCTTCTGTTTAGGTGGAGCATATCCAGCAATCCAGGGTTGGACATGGGCCTTGTATGTCAAGCAGAGATCACCTGTGAGTATGTGGTATGCAAGTGAGTACAGCTGGAGTTTCGTAGGTTGGGCTGCATAGGTCATCTGTTTGAGGGCAGTAATCCTCTTGGTGTGGTACTGGTGTGGTCTTCCAAGCTGTTGCAGTTGTCTTGTAAGGTATATCCCAAATGGGGTGTTGTATCCTTTAATGGGTCTAATATGACATGTGTAGAGTCACAATGGCCCCTCTGATCTGGATGCGAACCCATTAGAAATTAGGGGGGCCATGTAGAAGGATATTCTAACCACCTTGTCATTATGGGTATCGAAGGAGAGATTGCTATCTACTGGGGTTCATGGATCCCGTATTACCTTTTCTGTATGTAGGGGACTAGCACCTATGTGGCAGTCCGCGGGTAATTAGTTATATCCAAAGGGGATGACTATGCACTTTTAGGCATTTAGCTTGACGCCATGATATTAACACCAGGTATCCGTCTCAGTGCGACCCTTCCAGAGGATGTCTGTAACAGCTGGGGAAACAATTATGTCCCCTAGTTTGCAGTCGTCTGCAAACCTTTTCAGCCAAAGCCCTCCTGTGCTTGTCTGTCTGTCAGAGACGTATATACCAAACATGAGGGGTCCTAGGACTGAGCCCTGGAGGACGCCAGTTGTAATTGCTATACAGTCGGACCTAGGGTATGCAACTCCCACTGTATGGGTTCTGTCCGTGAGCCACTTTGCAACATCACATGATGTAGGGGTTAATGTTCAGGCTTATGGGTAGGTTGATAATACCAAAAGGAGGAACGGTGTTGAAAGCCCATGAGAGATCTAGGTAGGTTGTGTGAACCTCCTTACCCTAATCTAACTTGGTAACTGTCTCTAAGAAGTCCACCAGGTTTAGGAGGCATGGTCCTGCCTTAACAATACCAAAAGAAGGGGGCAAAGGTTGGGAGGTACCCAATGTCTCTGTGACAGTGATCCATGATGTGCACCATAGCGTTGCAGACCAGGCTAGTCAAGCCTATAGGGAAATGGGTCCCATGGTCCATTGTGGTGCCACCTTTGTGGAGTGGGATAACTGTTGCTGTGCACTATTCAGGGGGCACTATACCCGATGTGAGGCTATTATTGAACATGATGCGTAGGTGGGGTGACAGTACGATCTGAAGTTCGTGTAAACCGTAGCCTAGGATGTTGTCCGGTCCCATGGATGCTGTGATATTGCCTTTAGAGAGTGCATCTTTGAGAGGGATCTGCCAGGATGTTGCCAATATCAATTGTTTCTGCTAATGTTCATGCCTTTGTATTGTAACTCAGAGCAGATCTGGTTGTTGACGTCGGGATATGTGACATAGCTATAGAATGCTTTGTGGTTGTTGTTGGTATTAATTGCGTTATAGTTTTTGTAGCTAGCTTTAGAGGATCTTATAAGGGATCTCACCTTCTTACTGAGGCTGGCCAGGGATCTCCTCCATGCATGGTATTGTACTCTCATTTGCAACAGTGCCTTCCTCCTGTAGTACAATATGTTTATGGCAGGGGACCACCGGATTGGTTTAGTTAATTAGGAGTATAGCGTCCTGGTTCTGTTTTGGATTGCACAAGCCATGCACTCCTGTAAGTGCTTATAGAGTGCATTTGTGTAGGATTCAGCAGTTGTAACAGTACTGTCCATCTGCATGGGTGTCATGACGTCCACCATGTCTGTCTTAAGAAGCATGTAGTTGGCCTTGTAGATAAGTGACATAGCTATAGAATGCTTTGTGGTTGTTGTTGGTATTAGTTGCGTTATAGTTTTTGTAGCTAGCTTTAGAGGATCTTATAAGGGATCTCACCTTCTTACTGAGGCTGGCCAGGGATCTCCTCCATGCATGGTATTGTACTCTTGTTTGCAACAGTGCCTTCCTCCTGTAGTACAACATGTTTATGGCAGGGGACCACCGGATTGGTTTAGTTAATTAGGAGTATAGCGTCCTGGTTCTGTTTTGGATTGCACAAGCCATGCACTCCTGTAAGTGCTTATAGAGTGCATTTGTGTAGGATTCAGCAGTTGTAACAGTACTGTCCATCTGCATGGGTGTCATGACGTCCACCATGTCTGTCTTAAGAAGCACGTAGTTGGCCTTGTAGACATATACTGTGGTTCCCTTAATGGGGGTAGGTGCGGGATATGGATATCAACGGTGTTCAGTTCATGGTCTGATCGGACCAACGAGGAGTTGGCTTCACGGATGGAGCACCAGTCACTCATGTTGTTAATGACTAGGTCTAGGATATTGTTGCCCCTGGTGGGTGTGTGAACATGTTGAGTCAGGGCATTGGTGTTTATGAATTCCAGAAACCATTGAGCTAATGTGTTGGTACACGAGTAGTTTTCCCAGTTAATGGTGGGGTAGATTCAGTGAGATTTATGTGATGAGTGTGGTGTTGTGCAATTGTGTACCTTCTCCACATGGCAGTTAGGGTCAGGCTTGGTTGGAAAGACCTTTACCTCCAGTTTGGCTAGATGAGTGCATCTCTCACAGGTTGTAGTGTTGGGTGGTAGGTGGAGAGGCTTGTCTATGTACACTGCCTCAAGATGTCCAGATTCATCAGATAGACAGGTGAGAACACTTGCAGTTGACTCTTGGACATGCCTGAATATAGAACTACATTCACCTAGATAAGTGAGGAAAGTGAGTACAAGAGCTACATTACTCTACACAAGTGAGAAAAGTATGTACAAAACCTGTTCACCATTACCTGTAGGTAACGAGGAAGACTGAGTGCTACAGTAATTATTAGCTTACGTAGTGTTTACAAGCCCTGAACAAGTGCTTAACATGAATAAGCAATCCAGATAGGGTCTTGGATAACATAAACGCACGGCTCCCTCCCCTCAACAGGTACACAAGCATATATCCATGTACACCACAGGGCCCCTGTACCCACAACTATGCAGGTACAAGCTGCACTCTGTCTGCATGGGACCTACCCACATCACAGGTTGCATCATACACATATGGCAAAACAAGATGCTCTCCACGTACACATCATGTAAAACATAGCTCCATGTCAGGTTGTGTACACACTGAATGGTGCACACCAACAGGTATCACAACCCACAAAGGGGGAAGACACCACTGATAATGGGAAGTACTTTACACTACTACCCTGCCGAGTCTGGTCTGGAAGGCCATGAACCTTGATCACTTAAGTGATGTCAGCAGTACAGATGTAGATGACAGTATGGTTGATGTCACACTGCACATCATAACCTTGCCAGGTCATAGGACATCATCACCCATACTGTGTACCACCTACACTCGGTATACTAGATGTACATTCGTATGTCACAGGAGTGTTTTGCAACAAGACTGCTGGCAAAATCAACACTACAGAAGGTGTCTGAATAAAAAGAGATCATCACACCAGTAGCAGCTACAGTATGTCAGGGTAATGAATTTTATTCCCCCTCATTGTAGTCCATACCTCACAGACAAACAGAAGGAGTCTGCCTATTGAAGTATGCAAATGACTATGACCTAGGAGCAATAGCCGACTCCCATTGTCACCCCTGCGTTAATAACTCTGTACCCATGAACTACCACCTAGGCAGCAGTCAACATAATGGACACATGTGTGAGGGATGCAGCTGGGCAGTTGTCTTTCCTGTGATAGTTACGTCACCACACATGTCAGGTAGTCATATGTGGCAACCCTAATAATGATAGGGTGCCATTCATGAATATAGAGATCATTGTCCAGCCATACAGAACACTCAAGTGACCCATATCAGATCACATATTTCCTTTAAGGGGTATTGGCCATGTGCAGATGGCCTACACCAGCCTTCCCATTCCCCATCTCCACTATGTAGCATAATGCATACCCTGAATAAATCCATGTCCAACCCAGTGATGCTGGACATGCTACACGTACTCATCCTGATCTCGAACACATACTTCATGGACATCCACTTACCACATGCTGGACAGATCCTTGTCCCATACACTTGACATAATCCTGCCATACTATGCATTTCAGTCCGTCAAAGCTGCATATTGCTCCCCTCATAGACATGGTGTGATGACCGCATGGTATATGTATCATTAACCCTGTGGATCAGTAATGTGGCACTGCTCCACCTGGCCCCACAGACCCGCCTGTTGGCTACTGCCAGGTAACCTTTCATCCTAGATTCATACATGGCCCATGGCATATAGCCCACTAGTTGACTTTGACTGTACATGCTATAGTTGATATCCATCCCTGCAAATACCATCTGGCTAGCCAGTGTCCCATGTGTATCACATGTGCAACACAGGTGATACATGGCAGGATGCTGAATCACTCTACAGTGCCATGTAGAAGTATATGGCAGAACACATACATGTAAAACCTTATCTGAGCATGTCTGCAGGGTCACTGGTCATGTCTGTTAAGGCAGTGTAAGTCTTTATATGTGACATATACACAGCATCAAGGTCGACTGCATTAATGTGGACACATCCAGCCATGTGCCGATAGGTAGGAACACCAGTACAGGCAAACAGACATGCCCACATCAAGACAGCAACCACATGGAGTATGAGCAATGTAATCAGGTGACATACACGCATATATGGTGATAATATCCACTCAACATTGAGTGTCACGTGTGTGACACAATCACATCAGTGTCATGTAGGTTTGCAAATACAACTATTTAAACTGAATTAATGTGATACACATGTTTGTTCAGCTGTAGCTCTGTATGTCTCTGTGAGTTACTGTGACCTGTCTCCATCATTATGTCTTCCAGGTATGCCGTATGCAACGCTTCCCCCTTTTACACACTTGGAGGATGAGGCCCTCATCCCATACCTCTCGACAATCATGATATCCTGTTCAGCCATGTGCCACAGGATGCACAGCAGCGGGATGCCCTGTGGATGGAACTTCACAGGAGGGTTAATGATGTGGGTGGCCGCAACCACACATACCAGCAGGTGTGCAGACACTGTACAGACCTCATTAGATGGGCAAAACAGCGTGCGAATGCAATCGCCAGGGAACAAGGTGCAACAGATGGTGGACCACCAACCCAGCCCCCACTCACACGTACCGAGGAGCTACTGGCCAACCTGGGGACACCTGCAGAACCACATCTGCAAGCCTTAGCCAATATTGTGGAGGTGGGTGTCTCAACCACTGAGCCTGGAGTTGCCTGGTAAGTCAGTACTGCACCTATAACAACTATATTCCATATAGTTGCATGTGCCACTGTATAATATGTAATGTAACATCATATGCAAGGCATGTATACACACATGCCGCATACTATAGTATGCTACGCTGTGTATGCACATGTGCATACACCATAGTATAGTCTAATGTACTGGTGTATGTGTTATGCACATTGCTCCCGGTAGCCTTATACAGGGGTGGATTATGCTCATACTGCTCAATTACTCCTATTTAGGTACCTCTGGCGTTCTGCTGCGACAGCAGCCCGTTGCAGATGAGTGTGTTATTTATCAGGAACCGTAATGCACAAATCTGCCATGTGGCCATTCACAACATGTACACGTAATGTATGGTCCTGTCACAATATACAGGTCGGACCTGCAATGCATCACAATGACTACCCATGTGCAATACTTGCAAACTATGTGAATCATCTCACCGACATGAATCCTCACAAACTTTATTGCCAGATGTGTTGACAGCTGGGCATACATTGGTGGAGGAGCTGTTTACTTTAGGGACGTACAACAGATCTGATCTACACATGTGGTGGAATACAAACAGTACTACACAATGGGCTGGAGTATGGCCAGCACACAGGTTTCACTGGTGTGGATCATAGCCCTGCTATGAATGTCACACAATGTGATGTGTTATCTTGACGTCTCCATCACATCTACTGCCCTGGCTGCTACACTGCCTACCTAACCTGAAAACATATCCCACATACCACCCTTTATCTGCATAAACCTGTTGTCAGTGGAGCATATATGTCATATGGGACAGCACAGACATGTGAAATAGATACCCATCACAATAATTTGGACAACACATGTACATACATGGCCATGGAGGATGGCCAGAGACATGGAGCAACACACACAGTAGACGTGTTGTGCTTGTGTGTACACCCTGTTGTACAATGGCTACACATGGTTCAACCATGGCCTTTGTATAATGGTCAATGTAGATGTGGAACACTAGACATCCTACAGGCCTGTGCACATCTTGTGTAGGCATAACATCAATCCACCACATAAGATGTGTTGAACATCTTGAGGGGGTTGCAACATGACAGCAGTCACCTGTACAGTATCCACATTAGGCCACAGATACAGTACATTCCCGTTGCTGGTGTTGGACATAAATGCCATACTAGCTCGTGTGTGTGTGTGTGTGTGTGTGTGTGTGTGTGTGATACACAGATGTCATGTGGGACATTGTGTACCGACGTGTTCGCCATGTCTGCCCATAGTTGCCAGGCTGCAGCAATATGGTTGCAGATGTGCAGGGGTGTCATCCGTATACCCATCAGTGACCTGTGCCACAACTTCCACATCATGGTTTAGTGTGTATACACCTCAGTGACGTGGGTCACATTCCACAGTATATATGTATTGTATCTGAACACAGTCATGGCTATGAACCCTGTCTGTAACTCACACTGTATAGCACTAGAGATGCTTCATGATTCCCTGCAATGGCCATGCACATCAGCTAAATTTGCATTATATCTGGAGGGCGGACAGACAACACTGAATTTGTACACCATTGCCCCACTGTATATTTGACAGGACACCATTGTGTTAAACATGTATGCATGTCATTGCACACTTCAGCAGATCACATGTCATACTACATGTAATTATCAAGGTCATATGCCACACATCAGGCAGGTGTACTGTTAACCTGTGATGGTCCACATGGTGTAACACAGGAATGTATGCTAACCACTACTATGATTGTGTAATCTGCATGAGGTCTGCTATGACACATGCATGCTGTGTGCAACCTAGGGATGTATGATAACTACCACTATTATTGTCTGTGCTGCATGCCGTCTGTCATATCACATGCATGTTTGCATGCCTTCTGTCATATGAAATGCATGTGTGTCTATTGTATAGATTGTAATGTACAGTTCTTGTCTGCCCTCACAGGTGATGTAGGTGCATTGCCCTCCTGCGGTACATCAGATGTCTGTGTCCTCACAGACTCTAGCAGTGGTGATGAACGTATGATTGGGACACAGGCAGAGTTGTCAGGGGCTGAAACTGTGCCACTGGTTGCCATTCCATCTATATCCTCCTCATCCCCGCACACACATCCCATACCTGCACATACCCCATCACCAGTGGCCATAGAGGAAGGACAGTTGGTGCATGGTAACTTGGAACAGGAAAGTGTGGGGGCTATGGAAGGTGTGCCTGCACACCATGGTGTCAGCCAAACTACTGGTGGTGCCCCACACACAGGCATGTGGCCAGTGCTGCTTGTAGGAGGACCTCTGGCCAACATGCTCCTGCACGACGGAGCGCAGCAGCTAGTGTCACCAGATGCATGTTTCAGGCTGTAACGGAGGCACAGGCACATGCTGAATGTTGCAACAGAGAAGATCAGAGGCTACAGAGGGCTGCTGTCCGTTCTTTAAACAACAGCATACAGGCAATGGTAAATGCTCAACAGCAGATTGCTGATGCTTTGGATAGATGGTTGGGTGACATGGTTGGAGTCCTTGATCATGGCATGACAACCCGTGAGCATGAACTGTCTGTGTTGGGACATCTGGTAGGAGTGAGGCGTCGGGCACGTGGACGTAGGCCTGCTACATCACCTGTGTCAGGTCTATGTGTACGAGCTACCTCACATGCCCGCTCCCATAGTGGCGGTAGCAGCAGCAGTGCATCTGGTGCTGTGCTGTCCTCACCATGACACAGCAGGCCACGTGCACATGGCCCAGGATGGTCCCAACAGGGACATGGTTCCAGTGGACAAGTGACATCAGACAGTACCCAATCTGCACCTCTGTCTGGTAGTGCCCATGCAACCCCTGGCAGGCACAGGTCACATGTCCGTGGCCGGACACCGTGAACTGTAAAACCTCGCCTGTACAGTCTGCAACTGTCAATAATACCCCTGTGTAGACCAGACACATGGGAGAACTGTGTGCATACATACACGCACACACTGGACACATATGTAGGGCAACGCAACACACACACATGCATAACATCCACACACACCCAATTAGATCAAAGGCCCACACCCACACACATGATGTCATCCAATGGTGCAGCCTAGGCCTCTGGCAAACATTAACACCCTGTGCATATGATGATGCCTGTGCCGCATCCCTGACATCCACAACATCGGTACAGGGACATGCTCATATGGTCTGATGCACAGGGTGAACAAACTAGGATGATACGTGTAGTTTACAAATGTTGAGGACTGCTGACAGGCAGCAGATATACCATGTAGTACAGGTGTACAATACTGTTAACAGTATGTGTCTTGTGTAACAACAGTAAATGCATGTTGGTCATGATGTTCTGCTGTCCTTCTTCAGGTCTAATTGCATGTGCCGGTGGATGTCAGTGTTTGCAGTGAAGTGCCCCATATGTCAATGTGGACTACTCACAGGTATGTATGAATATACTAGCATACACCATGTAGCTGCCACATACCGGTGAGAATGTCCCACGTTACAAACATGTCTACCATTCCAAGAGCATGACAGCTGTGTATTAAGCTACTGTGGCCACAGACGTGACATCCATAAAGGGTGGCATCACATGTACAGTTACATGGAGTGGTGAGGTAAGAGAGTGGTCTAGCTGATTACAAGGGTAGAGGCCAGTGGGAAGTGTGATGCCTCAATGGGAATCAGTAATACACATTCCCATTACAGGATGCCAACACACAACTGCACCCACACACTCAGGTATTGACACACATGTATTCAGTGACACTAACACACACACACACACACACACACACACTCACACACACTCACAGCTTCACCAACACAATAACACACACACACAGTTGCTACTGGTGGGATGAGGACCCCTGCCTATGAGCAAATCATCATTACAGTACTGTGCACCTACATGACGCGCCACAGAGAATACACATGCACAGGTTGTCAGTACGGCCGAAGATCGGGGACATCAACACGGATAGTAGAATGCATCGCCTGGATGGTGGCAGGGGTCTTACCAGTTCAGTATGATAACATACATCCTCACCCCAGGGACCAGTCAGCCCTACATACACACACTGTGGCATTCAGTAATTAATACAACTGTCATGCACATACAGATACCTCACATGTGTGATACGCGCCCCTGCCTATGTCCTGCTTTCTACATTGCAGTCTGTACAAATGTGTACACTAGTGTACAGGAGAGTGAGTAACATTTTAAATGTATTCCCCACAATACGTGACGTACATGGACACACACACAACCACACATGCCAGTACTGTGAATCTCAGACCTGCCTAGCTCATGTTATGTATGTCAGATCTACAGCAGTACTGCACGCGTTACAAACTGTACTGATGCTTCCTGTGCCAACAGTGCTGATATATGCACTAGGGATGTCATATCTATTAACAGGTGTCAAGTGATTTACATCCGCTGTCACCCTGACCGCTAAGTTGCGTGTTATGTCCTTCAATTAACAAACCATTGCTTACCGGTTACACAGGGTATTGTAGGACCACTTGTGTCACACCTGTGAGCTGTCCACAGCAAACATCCATCTGCAAAGATGTCCCACCACTTAGTTATTTCAACACATCTGTCCATACCTGTGGTACATCTTACTGTACATTCAGCATATCACCATATACAGTTGGCAATGTTGAGGCTGCATTGCAGCTGCATGATGTACTAGGTTACATGCCACGTGCATACATCAGCAACTGCACACGCATGTTATCTGTATGCACAACACTACGTGTACAGATGTGTAGGTCCTACAATCCTGACATTTGGTCATGTTTGTAGGCATTGCAATTGGTGGATATGTCTAATGACATACATGACACATGGACTGTTGTATGATATGATGGGTGACCAGTACAGAGGCTATGTTACCTCTGTCAACACTGATATCACACCTTATGTACTGTTAGCATTCTGCAGCCATGGACCTACATTCCATGTGCATGTGTGCAATGGCTGTAGCCACCTGTTTGCACAAAGGACTACAACAACTATGCTAGTTGCAGGTATGTAGTGTGTGTGGCATGTACATACTCAGGGCAGGTACATGTATGTCATATCCATACATGAGGGTGTGCACTGGTATACAGCAACAGACATCTGCTAATGGTGGAAAGTACCGAGGGCCCTTGGTATGTGTACAGCTGACCTGGTCACAGACAGTGGTATAATTGCATTGCATAACACATGATGTAACTGTGTCAGTACATGTGTACTATCTACAGTTGATGTAGAGCTTAGTACAGTACACAGGTCAAGGGTCACATGGTGATGTACTCGTCTATGTCATACAACATGTATGGTTGCGTGTTGGTGGTCCGAGGGCATGGTGGTTTCTGCAGTTTACATCCCAGAATGCAGCATGTGACACTGTGTCCTTCAAATGGCTCATCTGTGATGCCTTTCGTGGGGGGGGGGCGGTCAGTACATGCGAGTGGACTTTATGTATGTGGGTACACCACCTGGAGAGGTCCGTACCTATGTTATGGCCCACATGTCTGGTTCTGAGGTATATGGTGGTAGTGCTATTGTGCACTACAGAGACATCAGCCAGGTGTTCCTCACTGCACAGACGTCAGTACTCCCCATTGTTGGATCTACAGTGACCAGCTGTGAATATGAACGCTACACATCTGGCACTGGTTCGCATAAGAAAACAATGCAGTTGTCCTGTAGGTGTATGGGAGTTAACCTGTGTTTAGGACATTTGCCTTGGAATGGCATTGTGTGGGCGGATGCGACTTGGGTAATATCCACACTCCCTTGTATCATGGATGCATGTGATATGTGACAAAGGCCTGCCTACGGTCAGCCATGTCATCCCAGAATGACAGCTGATGTTGTGTAAAAGACCTGTGTCAAATATATGTAGAGCAGCTTTCCTGCTAACAATGACAACTACTAACACCAGAGCCCATTACAATATGTTCTTTACGTCTGCCTGTAACAGCATGGCCACTGTGGCCCTCTGTGTTTAGCATCAGAGTGCATCCCAGTCAGCCCTGTGCTACTAAAAGTATGAGCATGCTTAGTATATCCTTGTGTAGAGGGACACATAGTACTGCATTCCGACCAGCCCTGTGCTACTAAGTGTGTGAGCATGCCCCCTGTGCTACTAAGTGTATGAGCATGCCTAGTATATCCTTGTGTAGATGGACACATAGTGCATTCCGAACAGCCCTGTGCTACTAAGTGTGTGAGCATGCCCAGTGAAACCTTGTGTCGGTTATGTACCTCTGTGTATGGGCATGGCCATTGTAACCCTGTATAGTGGTAGTAGTCATCCATTCCACAGATGGGCATACTCCAGGTCAGGATGGATTCCTACTTTAAACACGCAGGTTCAGAGGTATGTACATCTTAACTGCCAGCATCCCTGTTGATGTTCGCATTCCCAGATGGTCATAATGACAGCCTTGACATGTGTAGTCTGTGTGGCGCAATTCGTAAATATGTAGTATTGTAATAGTAATCTGTAAATAGGCAGGTGTTCTGTACCCGACACTGGCATGTGTGTGTGTATGTCTGTCCCCGTTTACCGGTGGACTCTAAATTGCTTTTAGACTGCCCACACTCCATACATTTCTTATACCCACTGTTTGCAAGGCCGATGTCACCCATCTACAAATACACCTCTGGGAGGGCTGTACCCCAGTAATCTCGGTAGCGTGTTCTGTAACTGCATAATGCTGTAGTGTAATAAAGTAGTTAAGTCGGTGTTCTAGTCCCACACTTGCTGTGTGCGTGTGTGTGTGTGTGTGTGTGTGTGTGTGTCCCCGTTTGCCTGAGGACTGAGTAATGCTTTTAGACTGCTCACACTCCATACATTTCTTACACCCACCGTTAGAAAGGCTGATGATGTCACCCATCTACAAATACACCTCTGACGTCACCCATCTACAACTACACCTCTGGGAGTGCTGTGTCCCAGTAATCTCGGTAGCGCGTTTTGTAACTGCGTAATGCTGTAGTGTAATAAAGTAGTTAGGTCGGTGTTCTAGTCCCACACTTGCCGTGTGTGCGTGTGTGTGTGTGTGTGTGTGTGTGTGTGTGTGTGTGTGTGCGCGTGTGTGTGTGTGTGTGTGTGTGTGTGTGTGTGTGCGTGTGTGTGTGTGTGTGTGTGTGTGTGTGTGTCCTTTTGCCTGAGGACTGAGTAATGCTTTTAAACTGCTCACACTCCATACATTTCTTATACCCACCGTTAGCAAGGAAGATGATGTCACCCATCTACAAATACACCTCTGCTAGGGCTGTGTCCCAGTAATCTCGGTAGCGCGTTCTGTAACTGCGTAATGCTGTAGTGTAATAAAGTAGTTAGGTCGGTGTTCTAGTCCCACACTTGCCATGTGTATGTGTGTGTGTGTGTGTGTGTGTGTGTGTGTGTGTGTGTGTGTGTCCATTTGCCTGAGGACTGAGTAATGCTTTTATACTGCTCACGCTCCATACATTTCTTATACCCACCGTTATCAAGGCCGATGATGTCACCCATCTACAAATACACCTCTGGGAGTGCTGTGCCCCAGTAATCTTGGTAGCGCATTCCGTAACTGCGTAATGCTGTAGAGTAATAAAATAGTTAGGTCGGTGTTGTAATCCCAGACATGCCAAGTGTGTGTGTGTGTGTGTGTGCCTGCCTGCATGAGACAAGTACAGTGCTTTGTAGTATTCACTGTAGCCCGTGCCCTAAATGCGTGTTGCCGCAGTGTGATACGGTAGGCGTTTGTATACAGGACATGGCAAGTGTGTGTTTATCTGTCAGAGCCTGTGTAGAGGTGAGACTGTCTTATCATTGGACATGTTTGTGAGCAGGTTTTGTAGTTTTCCTATATAATATCCATCTTATGACACATTGGCCACCTCACGAGGAGTACAGCTGTCAGTCAGCCATGGCACTGTGTTGGCAAGCCATACCCATACATCTGGTAAAAGGGCTGGTGAACTAAGTATGCAGCCCAACTAGTACTCGGTATATGTCCCGCAACCATGTGCCATACACATACAACCTTGCCTAGGATATCCCACTATGTTGCTAGTAACATGCACATTGAGGACAGATAGTAGGCATGGTGTGACCGCAGTGGCCTGCAGAGAACATGGCACCCTGTACAGCGGTACAATAGGCACATATATGCGGACATTGTGCCTTCACTATGTTCCACACTGAATGGCTGCAACATATGTGGTGCCATCATATATGATCCACTAAGGCCAGACAATGCTGTACACATTTGCCCTGTATGGACCCATGCCACTGACACCACGGAATACCTGTCCATTCTATCCATGCAGGTGCAGGGTCGACCTGCTCACTATAAGCAGGTTTCGCCACACCAGGCCAGTATTGGCATATCGGGGTATAACAGGCTGTGTACACTACATGTGTCTGCCAAACCAGGTACACCTGTACATGTCACTGTACAGTATTGTGGGACATGCACAGCCCAGGCAATGTTCATGTGAAGGACTATCAAACACAGACATGGCATGTATTGCAAAGCTATGGCCCTACACATTGGTAACCAGGATGTCTGGCCAGATAATGCAGTACCCATCTGTGTGGGACATTGCAGACACTACACCCCTGCACTGCACACCATTGTTGGGTGACGCAATGGCAAGGATTACCCCTCACCCAGCCTTGTGCAGCCATCTTGCACAGCCAAACACTACACACCCATGGAGCAATGTATACCTGCATGACAGTACTGGCACCCTGTGTCTGCATGTGGGTTGTAATGCTCCCAACCACAGTCACTCCCAGTATAAACCTTGCTGGCATACCAATAGTTGTCAAGCACTTTCACATGGCCTAGCCCACAGAACCTCCACATATCCCCTGTGGTGCATGTGGTCCTGTGCATTACTGCGGTGTGGCAAACTAAATAGTTACATTGTGTATTTGCCGCCCTAGCAAAGGTGTCAATGCATGTCCATTAGAGTGTGGTTGTGGTGACAATGTGGACTGACATGTGTGCCACACCTAATGTATGTCTACTATATCTGTTGCAGATGGCACTCACTCACCTACACACATGTTCTTAAAGCACTGTAACATGCCGCCTCTGTGGCACATGTAGTAATGTCATGCACATGTAATAGTAATGAGTAGTCAGGGGTTTGCCCCTGTGCTATTCAGCATGCGGCAGATGATGCTTATGGTTAAGTCTCCAAGCCCTTCCCTGGTGTACATTGCCTGTCCCGCGCACACACTCTCTGGTGGATGTGAAGGTGTACACCTGCACAGCAGCAGCATGTGTATTGTAACAGATGGAAATGGTCAGGTGATGGCTTCTGCACCTATTGCAGTCCTCCTCTAGCTGATTGCATGTGGTACAGCTGTGATGGTGTTCCCATAGCCATCCGCATGATAAACACAATACACTATCTAGGGAAACAAGAAGTTATGTACTCACCATAAAGTTCGATGTATGTAGTCCATCTCACCTCACATTCTTACCCGTGGGTTCAGAGCTGAATGTCGGCTCTGACTCGGCCAAACTTTTTTAGCTCGAAGTCTTTCTATTGGCTGGGCTAAGATGGTATCCCATGCTGCACTGCTCTCTATCCCCAGATCTAGTTTTCTGTGAGTACCAGCACTCATTCTCCATGCATAACACCACCTAAGGAAAGGAAGAACAAACCAAGAATGAAGGGAGCTCTGAAAGCAGACCTAACCTCCAGATCCCCCAGGATGGGGGAAGGAGGGAGGGTAAGTAAGAATGTGAGGTGAGATGGACTACATACATCGAATATTATGGTGAGTACACAACTTTTTGAAGTTATGTAGCCCAATCTCGCCTACATTCTTACCCGTGGGACAGCGTCCCCAGCACCTAAATCCTGGGAGGCTCAGTGGAAAATACTCCTGAGCACTGTGGAACCAAAGGAAGATCTGCCCCTAGATACCACATCCAACTTGTAATGAGTAACAAAGGTGTGAGAAGATGCCCAAGTAGCCGCAGCACAAATATCATCCATAGACAATCTGGCCTGAAAAGCTGTAGATGTAGATACAGACCGAGTAGAGTCAGCCTTCACCCGTAACGGTACATCTTTACCCCCTGAGGAATAAATGAAAGAAATACAACTGGAAATCCACCTGGACAACATGACTTTGGAAACAGGAGACCAAATTCTGTTTTCCAAAAACGAAACAAACTACTGATCAGATTTTCTGAGGTCTTTCGTTCTGTGCAAATAAAAACGTAATTGTCTGTGCACATCCAATTGCTGAAATTTGAATTCTGCCTTGTTTGAGAACTGGGGAAAAAACATTGGCAATTCAATGGATTGGTTAAGGTTACTGACTGACACCACTTTGGGAAGAAAAGAGGGGTTCGGTCTGAGAGAAACCCTGTCCTTATGAAAAATCAAATAAGGGGGTTTGACCGATAAAGCTTGAAGCTCCGAAACACGTCTGGCTGATGTGATGGCTACTAAAAAGATAGGTCTTCCAAGTTAAGAATTTTAGATCGCAAGTGGCTGCAGGCTCAAAGGGGGGAGAAGTAAGACCCTGTAAAACAAAGTTTAAGTCCTAAGGCATAACAGGTTCCGATACCGGAGGACAAAGTAAAGTGCCCTTCAGGAAAGCCTTACAGAGTCTATGTGCCATCAGGCTAGGCTCGTCTGCGACATGAAAGGTAGAAATCGCCGCCAATCGGACTTTAATGGTTGCGGCCGCTGAACCCTGGTTAAAGAGCATAGACAAGAACTCCAATACAGACGAAATTGGAGCTGTGTAAGGGTCAATCTTTTTGGCATGCGCCCAGATTGAAATCCTCTTCCATTTGCTGTAATAAATCTTCCTGGTCGAGGGTTTATGAGAGGAAGATAAAATATGAACCACCTCCAGCGAAAAATGATGAAGCCTAACTAATGACGGAAGGGGAGTAGCCAGGCTGTCAACCGGAGGGTCCGAAGAGAGGGATGGAGCTGCCCTGACATGTGTGTCAGTCTGGTTGTGGGTCCAGAATCCAAGGAGCATCCATGAGCTAGGGATGGAGAAAGGGGAACCAAATTTGACGAGGCCAGTGTGGGGCAATCAGAATCATTCTGCTTCCCAAGGATTGCGCTTTCTGAACAACCTTTGACAGCAAGGGGACTGGAGGGATGGCATATAGTAGACCAAACGGCCAATCGTGGACTAGAGCATCCCTGGGTGACTCCCCCTGAGGGGGGATCAACGTGAAGTAGCTGCTGCATTTGGCATTGAGGGGGCTGGCAAAAAGGTCGCAGCAAGGCTGACCCTACCTGCGGAAGATCTGTTCCACAACTTGACAGTTCAGGGACCACTCGTAAGGCATCAGAATAGCTCTGCTTAGCCTGTCTGCGATCACACTGGACTTCCCTGGAATGTGCGTTGTCACCAGAAAACGTTGGGAAGACGCTACTCACTGCCACACTCGCATGGCCTCTCTGCAAAGGGGATAAGACTTAGTTCCTCCCTGCTTGTTCAGATACCACACCACTGACATATTGTCTGAGTGGACTGCAATAGTCCCGAGAGGAAGAAAACTCTGAAGTGCTTGCAATGCTAGTAGCACAGCTCTCATCTCCAGGATATTGATATGCATATGCATCCCATGCTCTTGCCACGTGCCTTGGACTGTCCTGCCTAGATAATGCCCCCCACCCCATCTGGGAGGCATCCGTGGTCACCCTGGCAACCGGGGGCACAGGAACAACGGCCTTTCCCACATTCAGGTTGTCGGTGTGAAGCCACCAACTGAGATCCTGTTTGAACCTGTCTGCGAGTAGAATAGGGTGAGAAAGTGGAAGACATTGAAGAGACCACTGGGCAAAGAGTAGCCACTGAAGGAGCCTTATATGTAACCTTGCCAGAGGGACTAACATAATTGTACCAGCCATTGTCCCCAACAGTTGGAGGACCCATCTTGCCTTCGCTCTTCTCAGAGGGAGCAAGGCGAGAACTTATGGTTGTAGGACTCTGATTCTTTCCTATGGTAGAAACGCCTGCATGAGGACGGTGTCTAGTTCGGCGCCTATAAAAGTGACATGCTGTGAGGGCAACAAGGCAGATTTTTCCCAGTTAAATGTGATGCCCAACTGTTGACATAGGTTGATAGTAGCATCCCTGGTCTGAAGTAGTAGATGCCTGGTGGTGGCAGTAAAGAGCCAGTCGGCCAGATATGGAAACACTTGGAATCCCTGACGTCTCAAGTGAGCAGTCACCACTGCCATGCATTTGGTAAACACCCTGGGGGTTGAGGTGAGACCAAAGGGCAGGGCTCGAAACTGAAAATGACTGGCTCCAGCTTCTGGATGCCCTGTCCATCTTTATGTGGTAGTACGCATCCTTGAAGTCGATGGAGCACATCCACACTTCTTTTCCCAACAATGGGAGAATAGACTGCAATGTGACCATTCGGAACTTGGACTTTTGCACATGGGTGTTCAATTGACTGAGATCCAATATGGGTCTCAGGTCCCCTGCCCTTTTTGGCACCAAAAAGAATCTGGAGAAAGTCCCTAATCTGATCTGGTCTGAGGGGACATGTTGGATGGCTCCTTTTTCTAACAGCTTTGAAACTTCTAAAGCTGCATAATCCCTTTGACTGGGTGTAACATCCGGGATTTTCTTGATTGGAGGGGGATTTGACGAGAAGGGGATGACATATCCTCTGGAAATTATTCGTAGAACCCATTGGCCCTGGGTGATGTCTTGCCAGGCCTCCAGGTATAATGAGATTCGACCCCCGACTATCTCCGTAAACTCACAGTCGGGCCTCCCATCAGGAGCGGTGGTAGGGAGAACCACGAAAGGAATCGCGGTCTCCCGAGTTGCGGGGACCTCCTCTGCCCCTAGGGTGGAGTCTCCCTGAATAACCACCCCCTCACCACATTCTGGAAGGGGGCTCACCTTGTGCACCGGGAAAAAAAACCTCTGTGATTTCTTGAACCACATTTTGCCACCCGTCTGGGCCTTGGGATAAGGCCTAGAGGGAAGGGAAAAATGGACTCCTACGGCAGACAGAGTTTTTCCCTCCTGCTCGCACCTGGTGAGAGTGTCTTTCACCTTCGTTCCGAACAAAGAGGAACCATCAAAAGGGGCGTCGGTGAATGAAGACTTGAAGGCCTCCGCAAAATGACAAAGGTGCATCCAAGGCCTGCCTCCTAAGAGCAATTCCTGAACTTGCTGCCCTACTCGCTCCTTCAGCTGCACAGGAGATTAGCCTCATGGAGGAGTTTGCAATGGGACTGAGGGTAGACATCTGAGTGCTGACCGTCTGGGCCACCGCCTCAGAAACGTTACCCGTGAGAGTATCTCCAAGCTCCATGATGAGATCTCTCTGGAGCCGTGTAAAGTGTGATAAATAATTCAGTGACCGTAAGGTAAAGGTCGCTGAAGAAAAAGTACGCTTCCCGTACCGGTCCATGGGAAAAGACTCCTTGTTATGGGGATGGACAGTGGAAGAAGTCTCAGCTAATTCCTTCTGAGTGGCAGCTGCCACCACCATGGCATCCACAGGGACTCCCTTGGACAGAAATTCCTTATCAGGAGGAGCAGACAAAAATTTATTGGGTCTCCTGGGGACTGGTTCCACAGAGTCAGGGGTTTCCCACACCCTTCGACAAACCAAATCCAGAAGCTCAAAGGGTGGAGATACCCAGGAGGCAAAGGGCTGAGCACCAAAGGCCTTCAGGAAGACCGACTCCTCCTCGGAGGGGGCTATGGATGGCCAGTCATCTCTTTGTTTCAAAATCTCTAGGATGTCAAGAGAAAGAAACATCCTCAGAGGATGACTTAGGGGACCCTCTGATTCCTCAAGGTCGGTGTCTGATGTGAGACATTCATCTCATCCTGGGAATCTGTGTGCTTCCTCTTGCACATCTTCTTTCTAGGTGAATCCTCAGGCAAAAACTCTGAGGGGCCCTCAGAAATGTGGGGACCACTCATGGGGGTACCCCGAGGCCTTGGGGCTCTGCTGTCTAGAGATAGATGGTGATCAGAGACCTGCATTGGTGTAGTAGGGGACAGAATGCCCGACCCGCATGATGCCGCTGATGACCTGGCCAGCGTGCTCCGCATGGCCTCGAAGGCTGGTCCCCCCCCCCCGAGTCCAAAGAACGACCAGCCTACGAAGCCACGACAGGAGTCAAACTTCCCGGTACCAAAGCACCGAGAGGGAGACTAGGAGCCGAGAGGTGTCCTGAAGCCTCTCCCTCAGGTCCGACCGAAGAATCCTGAATCCTAAACCCCGTGGATGGCGCCGATGGGGTCGGAGCTGATGTCGGCACCGATAAGCCAGGAGGGGCTGTCGGAAGCGACCTAGGGACATCACACGGTGCCGAGCACTCTGGCCACGAAAGCTGAGATGTGCTCAGAGGAGGAAGTATCGAAGCAGGTTGAGGGACCGGCTCCGGAGCTGACTGGGTAGGAGCCGAGAATAATTTTGCCAGAACCGGTGACTGAAGGAGTCTCTGCACCACTCTATCGACGTCCACATCTGATAAGGTCCTGAAAGAGTTGGAGGATAGAGAAGGAGATCGAGACCTCCTCTCTAAAGGGGACCTGCGAGGAGGGGATACTGGCCTAATGCTAAGCGATCGGCTCCGAACAGGTTCCAAAAAGATTGGAGCCGAAGCAGGTTCCATAACAACTGACACTTCCTGTGGCCCTGAGGACAATGGAGTAGAGGATGTCAAAGCAGACTTTGCTATTTTCTCCGGTGGCTCCAAGGCGACTGATGGAGCTGGAGATCTCTTTTTTTGATTTAGAGGATTTTGCCTTAGAGCTGGAAGCACTCACCAGACCCTCCTTGAAGGATGGTTTCAGAAGTCCCTTCAAAATCAATTTATTCTTTCTTTCCTGAAGAACTCGCGGACTAAAGGCATGACAGAAGCTGCATGACTCCTGGAGATGAATCGCTCCCAGACAATACACACAGACAGAGTGTCCATCGGTAATGGACATTTTATAATTGCACCTAGAGCATTTCTTGAAGCCCGAGGGCTTGTGCTCCTTGGTATCTCTGGACATAGTTAACCAACAATTAAGCACCAACAATTAACCACTGAATAAATGGACCAACGGTCAAACAGTCACAAGGTGGGAAAAAGCCTACCACAAACAGAATACCACAAGATCTCTAAGTTAAACGATCCTAGACACAAACACAAGGGGGGAAGGACTAATACCTCTAATTTAAACGGTTTTTAGTCCCGGTAAACTTTTATGACACAAGGAAAGCAAGGGGACAGACTAGGTCCTCTAACTGAAATCGGGCCTAGCCCGTGGGAAACAGCTAGTGGGATACCATAGAAAAAAAGATCAAAAACACAACTTTTCCACAAGACAAGACAAGAACGCACAATAGCTATTAAAATAGCTTTTTTTTTTTTTTTTTTTTTTGGTGCAAATAATTTCTCTGATAAAGAAGAAAAAGGGTACTTAGCCACAGCCAAGTGCAAGACCATGTCCGAGCTACAAGAGCGGCAAAAGAGATCTGGGGATAGAGAGCTGTGCAGCATGAGATACCATCTTAGCCCAGCCAATAGAAAGACTTCGAGCTAAAGTTTGGCCGAGTCCGAACCCACAGGTAAGAATGTAGGCGAGATTGGACTACATAACATCATGTTAATATCTGGCCATGATAGTCGCTGCGAGTGGTACCTGGATGTGGTGTTCTGACACGGCATTGCAGATGATATCTGGATGTACCTCAATCATTTTCCACAGTGGGAAATAGCCTAATGACAAGAGGGTGATGTGCCACACAACTACAGCATGCAAGTGTAGCTATGCTGCATTAAGACTACTGCCCATTTAACATGTGTGTGGTAATGGCTATTCTGCATGTTAAAATACAGACATGACAGTACTCTGTTCATGAGGGAACCCCGTCTGTAGGGCCATCTGTGAACAGGTCAGTGTGTACAACCATTTGTTTCCTGTGTTACACACTGAACAGACTTCTGTGCACAGCAGAAGCATGGTGTGGGGATTGCAGACAGTACATGATGATAGGGATGTGTTACTGCCATCGCATCCCTGACTGGACATGTGTCACATGAGACAGTGGAATGACTGACACTGTGTGGGATTCCCAGTGACAAGCCAATGACGGGCAACTTTTCATAGCTGCGGTCACACGTCTACTACACATTGTACAGTTGCCATGCGGTATATATGCATGTGTTGTGCTCCCTCTGCAAATGTATACCATCTGTTGTGTTGGGTTGCTGGTGATATCTATGCATACTGTCGTAGGTAATCCTATATGCTGTTGTCTATCACTAAGCCATATGTGGGTTTAAAATGTAACACCATAGGCTGAATAGGTTGGTAGGTCCCGGCAGATCCTCCTGTCCCACTTCGGCTGACCATGGCACCGAGCACTAACACATCTGGTGCCCAGCCATTAACATCAGCCTCTGTTGGCTCTGCACCACCTTCTGGTGGTACCACCACTGAGGATGGAGCATTCCCCCCTTGGGAGCGGGACCAGACAGGTACATATCTGCTGTTGTGTGGTCCCGGACATGTTGCGTAGGTGGCTCCCTAAGGGGCTACGAAGCCAGATATGCTAGTTCAAGGGTGGAGTGTCACATTTACAGGGTGATGCTGCCCCTCCTGGACAGCCCCCAGCACTGCCTCCTTTGCAGCTTGTGTAGGTGCAGTGGCAGTTGCCCATGGCTGGAGACCTCCCGTCCCACTGTTCCCATGGGCTTTTGAATGCCGAAGACCTATCCCCATCCAGGGTGTATCCCCACCCCCCCACGTGTCATATATCAACCCTGTATGCTGTCATTTCTGTGCTCCTACCTATCCTCCAGGGCCAGACCTACACTTCTTCCCCAACATCTGACCCTCACCTATGGACACATAAGGCCATTCGGCTCCTAGGACACCATCTGCCCTAAACATAGTTGTCCATTCCACACACGTGCCCACTGGACACATGAAACCCTTGTAATATGCATAACATACTACTGTTATCCTCACCACTGTCCCTCAGGCGCTCGGTCTTGGTATGCATATCACTCCTACATGGCCCAGGTACACGTGAGGAGGACGACCCCATTGTACACAAAACACTACCGCTCCCCTCTATGGTTACCCCATTTACCTTTGTCATGATGATGATGTTGCACACAGCACATTGCAGGAGTACTGTTCACACACAATGATTGGAAAGGTACTGTTGTGTTAATGTACATTACATGGACAGAGTGATATATACGGCCAATGTACAACTATTTGCGTGTATGACTGACACATGTCTGACTGAGGGAATCTTGTGATCACATAGAGCAACACCACTACATAAATACAGGCATCGCTGGTGTTTCCCGTTTCATTCATTTGTAATGCTTTGTTGCCTCATGGTATGTCCCTGATACATCTCTACATATGTATGTACCTATCTCCTGGACATAAGCACTCACATGTACATCTACATGATGGGATACATTCTTATACTGTTGAATGACTGTGCTGTATGATATCCTCTGGTTACAGTCTCTTACGCTCGATTAGCCTCTACATTGCTTAATCAATGCAATACTCGCATACTGGTAGCCAAACACGCTTACACTCGCTCGATCCCGCACTTGCTAATGCACCGGCATTGGTGCTTGCATCTGTCACTCACACCCCTGGGTGTGAGCAAGGACCACAATATTACCTTGTAATGCCTATTACATCGTACTACATGACGCCAGTATCGGGACTGCCCACCCATTAGGCGACGGCATCGCGTTCAACTGTACGGAATCAGTGGCCTGTCTAGTGACACAATCATATTTGTGTGTACCTCATACAATGTGCTCCCACCTTGTGATGCCTAATACACCGGAATACATGAATACAGTATCGGAAACGGCTGCCTATTAGACGACGGCATGGCGTTCGACTGTAGGGAATCAGCGGCCTGACCGGAGAATCAGTCATATTCATGTGTTTCTCTTAGGCATACCTTGTGATGCCCATCACATCTGACTACATGACTACAGTCATAGCTGCCCTTAGGCATAGGCCAACTCAGCGGCCACCTAGGGCACCACTTTAGTGGGTGCACTTTACCAGTATTTATTTGGTGTAGTTAGACCAGGATGGGGGCACTGGGTGGTGTGGTGGGGGGTGCCATTGTGCCCTCTGCCTAGGGCACCATTTGACCTAAGGCCACTCCTGACTACAGTATCGGGAATGGCTGCCCATTAGGCAAACGCATGGCGTTCGACTGTAAGGAATCAGCGGCCTGTCCAGTGAATCATTCATAATTGTGTGTTCCTCTTACAATCTGCTCCCACCTTGTAATGCCTATCATGTCGGACTATATGAATAGAGTATCGGGAATGGCTGCCCATTATGCGATGGCATGGCGTTCGACTGTACGGAATCAGCGGCCTGTCCAGTGAATTAATCATATTTGTGTGTTGTGTGGCTGATACATAGGAACCGAGACCCTGCATTACAAACGAGTAATTCGGTTGTGGTAGCCACATCCGGATGGGTCATGCTACCGCATACCTATTATAGGTTTGCCACCTTCTCAACAGGCCAAGGTAGGACTTTAGAATTACCACCAGTTCCACTTTGCGAGGGACAGTGCGAAAATAATCAAGACATAGCACATGTCCAGATTACAGGAAATTATTATATTCTACGTTTCATTAATAATTGCATACAACAGTTATTTTATATATGACCCGTCTATATGTTATGTGAAGTAGCATAAGCAATTCAAATGCAACTAGAGTAAGCTTTTATTTGTGCAAATAAGTGTAATCCTGTACTATGCACGGCTGTAGGTATGTTTAGTCCTGGAATGTCTGACATTTCTACAGAACATGTCCCACTCTGGCCATTTGGAAAGGTGGCAACTCTATAGGACCTGTATGTAGAGATGTCAGACTTTGCAAGGCAACACACCCACAGCCAGTAGAAAGGGGTGTACCCCACAGCCAGTAGAAAGGGGTGTACTTCACTGTTTTGCCTAAATAAAAGGTTACTCTTGTAGCATTATAGTTGCTTATACTGTTACCTATAACATTTAGGTGTTTCAGAGGAACATAATTGTTTTATGCTACTACTACAGACAATATAGGTAGTCTTTGCCCTAAATCACAGGACATTTACCTTAATTACAGTTATTATGCAGGACACAACTGCCCACAGGGGAGTGTCCCTCGCAAAGGTGGACAGTTGGTAACCCCAAATCTATTATTCCATCAACTTTCAAAGGTAGTCGGCGGAACATGCGCGTTCTCTCACCATCAGATTTCTCATACAAATGGGGAAGAATAAACACTGAATCAGGGACATTGCATAATGACCTCAGGGACACATTTAGAAGGTTGATGCTATTAACCTGACACACTGACGGACACAGAGCACATATGTATTCATACACATTGTCTGAGGTGCATGCAGTTTATGACTCTTACATGTTGTCATTATTCATTACGTGTATTCCGCCACCTTTCCTCCTAATATCACTAGTTCTAGGATGGTTTAGTTGGGACTGTGTTAAGATTCTGATTCGTAATCACGGACGTCCCTGGTAATCGGGGACAGTTCAATTATATGGTCCCTATGTATTCCCCCAATGGTTTACGGACTGTCCAGTATATGTGCTCTTACAGTTTGGGAGGTATGGGCATTTGCTATACCCACATCGGAATATTACTTACACCCACGGGGCAGTCCTAATACGTGTCTGCCAGCCAACACCTGCACACCTTGCCCCATAATCGCATACCCATAGTTCCACCATCTACCACTACTCTACAGCACTTACTGTGGACGCAGGTGGATGCATGTGGGATATGAACACACCCCTACACACTGCCCACTCTCCCCATGTCGGGACACGTCGTAAGTTGTGTCAATCCAAGTGTTATTAGGCTTGCACAACCTACTGTTCTGTGTACAGCTACATCTTGGTCGTAACTGTGTTACTCCCATTCCCGCAAAGGATGTCGCTGTCCATGTTTAAAGTGTAGACCTTATAGATCTCTCCCACTGGTAGTCTCCTGCCGGTTGTCTGGGAAGCAGTGTTGTATTTACCTTTATTGCATGTCTGTATATCTCACCGGCCTAGCTGGGGGGGGGTGGTAAGTAGACATTTGTTGAGTGGATCTCCCACCAACACATGCCCGGTCTAAACATGTTACCCGTAACTGCTGTAACATAACCAAAGTATATACATGTGTATATTTACTGTAACATATATATATATATATATATATATATATATATATATATATATATATATATATATCTATATATATTTACATTAATATATACAGACATATCTGCATATGTATTCATACATGTATATTCATATCTTCCTGTTTTTGATAGATATAAATATATATATATATATATATATATATATATATATCTATATATATATTTATATCTATCTATATGTGATTTTATATATGTACATCAGTGTGTCAATACATTCCCCGCTCATATGCACTTACACATGCATAATGGTGTTTATAAGCTTCACCAGCATACTAGTGCCTTATTCATTATAATACCGACACACTCCATTTATCTTGTAATCGGTATGTAGCATGTTATACAGCAGACAGAAGTCGCTATATGTTCATGTACGGATTACCGATGGTAATTGGAATGTGATAGTGTGATTCAACTCGTCCCTCTTCTTCACAGCCCATTATTCCATGTACTGTCAATGTTTGTATGGGCACATTCCTATTATTTATGTCAACAAATGGAATGCATGTGTTACAGAATTTGTAAGTCAACATATATTGTTGTCTGCATGTGAGTATGCATATATATACCTATTACGACCTAGCTGACCTCCATGGGGCGGTCCATTAGAACCGGCCCATACAACACTGGCACGCCTGGATCCATAACTGCATACCCATAGTTTCTCCACCCCTCCCGTATTAACTTTACACTCGTAGCATCCATTATCCACTTGTTATCGCAGCCATGACACACCTTTACACATTTCCCTCTCCAGAGCTTTTGGGGCCCTACACACATTCTGTATATTCACAGGGTCTCCCGCCATGTATATTTGCACATACTGGGGTTATGGAATACGGCCATTTACACTTTCCAATTTTTGGACGTCCCAGCATGGGACTACATTCCGTCTGTGTGTAAAGTAGATCTAGCATTTCAACGATGTCACTCCCACTGGTAATACCCTGCCTGTGGTGTGAGTAGCGGTGCTCTGCTCACTCCTGGGCAGCTTTTTATGACATACGTTGAAAGCACTTTATAATAACAACATTGCTCTTGATTCCCTTCACATCCCTTGTGTATGCTTTACTGTTACAATGTCCATTCTTTTTATATATATATATATATATATATATATATATATATATATATTATTACATCTGTACATACAAACATACATTTCCTATGCTGGGAGCTGCTTACACCCGCACAGGCGCACTTGCCTATGCTTACTGTGCGTTACATATGTTTACTGTCACTTATTTATGCTTATTTGTGCCTTATACATTATGACAATACCACTTTGATTGAAAGGATATGGTTAATAGTCCCATGCGATACAAACGTTCACCTTTACATGTTTAAATGTCGGCTTTACAGCACAGCAACATTCATTCCACAAGGAAAATATATGCTACTGTCAACCTTGAACCGTGAATGCCTTTTCGTTAGGTGGCTGCTCTAACCACTACACTATTGGCGTTCTGCCTCATTTATATGTACACACATGGTGCATAGTTACCCGAACACACGTACTTCACTTACACAGCAGGCATCCATTTACCTGTTGGGAAAAATGCACTACTACACATGGGTCATTCACTATTCCCTACTGCTCTGGACTTATGCCGCATGTTGACTCACTCCGAGGATATTCAGACCTCTACAGCCTGTAGTCCTGGCACATACGTGTGTTCAATTGTGAGGGTGCTCATATGGTCTTCTGGGTTTAGGCTTGTCCGACTGGGGACCAGGACTGCCCTGTACCTAGCTGAAAGTCTTAGCAAGGGGAGATCGTTCGTTCCACTTTTAGTGTCCTACCTGTGGTTGGGGATGCAGAGGTGTGCTCACCTATGGCCATCCTGATATATAACAGCACTAACTATTACGGGGATGTTCGACATTGTGACCATGTTCATTCTTCATATCCACACACACACACACACACATACATATATATATATATATATATATATATATATATATATATATATATATATATATATATATCTGTGTGTGTGTGTGTGTGTGTGTGTATATGTATATCGGTCTGTACATACACATGCATATACACCTACATGCTCATTTACATTTCCCATACCGTTGAATCACCACCACCTACCGTCACGCATACACGCTTGCATAACCACTTGCGTCTCAGGTTGCCACCTTTTCATATGGCCAAAGCGGGGCATTTTCGGGACACACATCAGACTTTACAGGCCGACACATACCCATGGTCAGTACAAAAGTTAAAACTTTACTTATTTGCCTAAATGAATGCTTATTCGTGTAGCGGTTTGTTTGCTTCATCTGTTTCTTGTAACTTTGAGTATTTTACATAAATAACTGTTTTATGCAACTGTTACATGAAATATGGGACATATTTCCTACAATCACAGGACATTTGCCATTGTATTATATCTGGTCTGGACACAGCTGCCCAAAAAGGGACCGTCCCTCACAAGGTGCGGGAGGTAGTAACCCTACTTACGTCTGCTTTACAGTGCCTTAAGCACCCTATATCCGACTGCTATTATGCGAATGTGTAAGGTATATATTCCCGATAATGCACGTGGGGAGACGTGCATCATAGTCAGGTATTTAATCCCTCGCAAAGTGGGGCAGGTGGTAACCCTACTTACATCTGCTTTAAGGCGCCTTAAGCACCCTATATCAGACTGCCACTATGCGAATGTGTAAGGTATATATTCCAAATAATGCACGTGGGGAGACGTGCATCACGGTCAGGTGTTTAATCCCGGATCGTAAGTTCTGCAGGACCGGCTAGAGACTAAGCAGTCTTATGGACAACTACTGCTCATACTTGTGTCCAGATGTATACAGGACTGGACATCATGTCGTGACACCAAGTCTAATGTTTAGAACAGATACATATCCCATGAGGGATATCTAAAAATTGTGGGGACCGATGACCATCTTTGCTTTACGGCTGTAAGGTAGAGTTATACATGCAAGGGATACATAGTTTGCAATCCTGAGAATGCCTAGGGTGAGACTGCCTACTAGATATGGGTAGGGGTCACTATGTGCAGATATGGTCGCACCTATCTAGCAGCCCGAGTATGGCTGGTTTTGGTGGATGTTCAGGAAGGGGGTGTGTGCTGTGAATGGGATGATGGGTATTCAATTATGTATCTAGGTGTGATGGGGTTGGATGGCTCAGTTCAACCAGACCATTATATGGGTATGTGCCGGTAACGTTTCTGTATATGTGTATTGCACATTTTAATGTTCACATGTTTGTGTGATTGTATTGCGGATGTGTATATTTGTTCTTTGGTTATATGTTCATAGGTTCATACTAGGCTATCTGCCCTAGGGCATTTATAAGCCTAGCCAGAGTGTTTGGCTTTCGCCACCCATTTTAAATTAATTTTGCTATGCCCTTTTTCGAGGTTATTATACTGTGCCTCTGTCTAACAGTGACACAGAAGTGATAACCGGGGTAAACCTACGATCTCCCATCCACTCATCAAGATTCCTCTTGAAGAGAGTCAATGAGGGACTCTGCCTAACCTGGACTGCGATTTTATTCCAGAGTGAAGTAGCCTCTGGGTTATGAATCTGTCCCTCCACCATGTCCTATTTATTTCAGTGCTGAGGTTCAAGTCTCTCGAGCGCGTAGCTCGATGGGATTTGGATTTTCTCAGGTGCAGCATGTCCATTAATTCCGGGTTGGACATGGCTTTATACGTCAGGCACAGATCTCCTCTAAGCAGGCGGAATGCCACTGAGTAGAGCTGGAGTTTCTTTAACCGGACAGCATATGGCATCTGTTTGAGCCCTATGATCCTCTTGGTGAGGTACTTTTGGGGTCTTTCCAGTTGCTGCAGGTGTCTGGTAAGGTACATCCCAAAAGGGGCATTGTACTCAATTATAGGCCTGATGAGGGATGAGTAAAGAGGCACGATGACCTCCCCTGATCTAGATGTGAATCCCTTCATGATTAGGTGGGCTATATAAAATGTTTTTCTAACCACTTTGGCCACGTGGTTGTCAAATGAGAGACTGCTATCAACTTGGGTCCCCAGGTCCCCAATTACTTCTTCTGTACTTAATGGATTACCACCTGTGTGGTAATTTGTGGGCACTTTGTTTTTGCCAAAGGGGATGACTATACACTTTTTGGCGTTTAGCTTGAGGCCATGGCTCTGGCACCAGTTGTCTGTTACTATGAGTCCCTTTTGGAGGATGCTTGTGTCGGCTGGAGAGTCGATTATGGGCCCAGTTTGCAGTCATCTGCGAACTTAGTCAGCCACAGCCCTTCCGTGTTGGCCTGTACCTCCGAGAAATATATTCCGAACAAGAGAGGTCCCATGACTGAGCCCTGTGGGACGCCACTTGTAACTGATTTGGAGTCTGACATGGCTCCAGCAATTCTAACCATGTGGGTTCTGTGCTTGAGCCAGTTTGCAACCCATCTAGTGACATAGGGGTTTATATTTAAGCTGGTGAGCTTATCTATAATGCCCGAATGGGGTATTGTATCGAAGGCTTTTGCGAGGTCCAGGTAGGCTGTGTGGACAACCTTTCCCTCGTCAATGGCCTTGGTGACTGTTTCAAAGAAATCGACCAGGTTTAAGAGGCAGGATCTGCCCTTAACAAAGCCGAACTGGGTAGGATCCAGTGTCTGTAGGTCCCCAATATCTTTATTTATGAGGTCTATGATGATCCTTTCCATAGCTTTGCAGACCAAGCTAGTCAGGCTTATGGGGCGATAGTTTCCAGGATCCGTTGAGGCACCACCTTAGTGGAGAGGGACCACTGTTGCTATACGCCACTCTTTGGGTACATATCCTGTAGTAAGGCTGAGATTGAACAGTAGTTTTATGTTTGGGTTTAGCTCTTCTTGGAGTTCATGTAGGACGCAGCCCAGGACACCGTCTGGTCCCATTGATGCTGTGCTTTTTGCTTTGGAGAGGGCGGCTCTTACCTGAGCATCGGAGATGTCAGAGGGGCAGCACTCTGCTGGGATAGATATTTGCCCTTTTGGTGGGGAGGGGAGGGAGAAGTTTGCGCTGAACCTGTCAGCTACGATGTTGGCAATGTCTGTGGGTTCGTTGTATTTTTTGTCATTTTGGACTAATTCTGAGCATATCTGGGAATTCCCACCCAAGTTCCTAACATAACTAAAGAAAGCCTTGTGATTATCCTTAGTGTCCTGTCCAATTTTTCTCTCGAAGCTGGCCTTAGACGATTTTATGAGTGCCCGTAGTTTTTTGCTAATACTAATCAGAGATGCCTTCCCTTTTTGGGATTTTGCTCTATCATGTAGTAGCTTCCTCCTCCTATTGTACAGTTTGTTTATGGCTGGGGTCCACCAGACAGGATGTCTGCCTTTAGAGGATTGGGTCTTGGTATTATTTGGGATTGCATGATCCATGCATTCCTGAAGGTGTTCATAGAATGCGTTTATAAAGGATTCTGCAGTCTGGGCTGTATTTTCCACAGGCTCGGGGCTTTGAAGGATTCCACCTCGGTTTTGAGGAGTGTGAAATTTGCTTTAGAGAAGTTTTTCACTGTGGTTTTCTGGGCAGGGGGTGGGGTCGGGATGTGAATATCCAGTGAAATTAGTTTATGGTCTGATCTTACCAGTGAGGGATACACTTCTGGTCTGGAGCATAGAGTCCCCAATGTTGGTGATGATCAGGTCCAGTAGGTTTTCCCCTCTTGTGGGAGTGGTAACAAGTTGTTCCACAGCATTTGAGTTTATAAATTCTAGGAACCTTTGGGCTAGGGTGTTGGAGCTAGAGTAATGCTCCCAGTCTATGTTTGGGTAGTTGAAGTCGCCCAATATAATGGTGTTTGGAGAGACCTTCATATTTTCCAGTGTTCTCAGGAAGGCCGAGTGGGGTTCCTGCGTTTGGGAGGGTGGTCTGTAGCAGGCTATAAACTGGAAGGCAGTTTTACCCACTGTTAGTTGCACATGGATAGTCTCTGATGCTTCATGCTGTGCCACCAACCTGGAGGTGTGGGTATCTTTGACGAATATTGATACTCCCCCTCCTTTTGTGGTAAAGTCCAAGTTTTGGGGCCGAAAAGCATGGTATGAGGTATAACCTGGTAGTGCTGGGGTGCTCTCGGGAGCCTTGAACCAGGTTTCTGTTACTGCACAGATATCGATGTTCTCCATGCTAAGGAGAGTTTTGAGTGCGTGCATCTTGAGGTTTAGACTTCTGGCGTTGAGTAGCATTACTCTTAGTTTCTTATCCCTTGTGAAACCTATTGAGGTGGGTTTGTCTTTTGAGCCTTGCCTAAAAAAGGCAATATGGGGGAAGCAAGAGCCTTTGCCAATATCCGAAAGCCCAGGGGTGACAGGTGCAAGCCGTCCCTAGCGAAGCATTGTGGCTTGTCGAGCATGTCATCCCAGGCTGACAGGCATTGGATCCCCTTTGAATGACACCAATACTTAGGCCAATTGTTGAAATTGATCATCTTGTCTTCATATTGTGGCATCATTCTTGATAAGGGTAAGATGCTACCCAAGGTCAGGGTCATACCAGCCTGGGCAACATGCTCAGAGAGCTCCTCTATGTCTCTTTTCATGTAGTTCAGGGAGGTACGTCTCAGATCATTCACACCAGCATGGACAATGACAGAGTCATATTTGTACTTGCCTTGGAGTGACCCGAGTGCTTGTGTTATGTGGCGGATCCTAGCGCCCGACAGGCAGCTCACCATGACCTTCTCCTTGTTCAGCCTGGTGAGCGGGACGTCAGTGTGCCTGACGACAGAGTCATCTATTACAAGTGTATCAGGTGTGCTGTTTAGCCTTAAGGGCTGTGACTGTTCGGCACACTGGCTTTGTGAGCTATGTGTTGCACGTGTTTTTTTTGGGGTAGCGGTTGCTTGGGTGTTTGCTTTGGAGGTCTCTGCTGCTTAGGCAGATTATTATTTAGAGCCTCCGCGTATGTTTTTGTGTGTTTATGTGTTTGGTTTGCTGTCGTGGTAGGCCTATGTGAGACTGGAATCGTAGTGAGTGTGGTTTCCTTCTCCTCCTGACTGGTTACACCAGTACTGAGTTGAGAGAGCTTAGCCTCCAGTTTGGCTATATGGTTGCATCTCTCACATGTGTTGGAATTTGTTGGGAGGAGGAGATGGTTGTCTGTGTACATGAGGCAGTTGTAACATTGCCTCAAGATTCCCAGATTCACCAGCTGGACCGGAGAGGAGATTGACAACTGACCTTTGGACATGCTAGAATAGTATTGGGAATTCCTTTATAATTGAAAAAAGGGCCAATGGGAACAAGGTACTCAAGGGGAGTTTGTGAGGGTGTAGTGCTTTTAATTTTTTAGTGCTGACTTATATAATTGCTTTAGTGAGCAAGTGCCAGGTAACTTAAATGCAATGTGTTACAGGTAACTTAAATGCAAAAATGACAAACAGTAACTTTCTTTCAAGTGAAACAAGGAAATAAGTACAGTAAGCAATGCAGATATCACTAGGGTCCACATCTTCCTGATTCACCCACTGCTCCCTCGTAGACCTCCAGTTCACCTATTGTGCGTCCAACCCAGTCTCCCCTTGGCGAATTATTACATTACCCATCACCCCCCACCCCTATATTCCACAAACAACATTCATCCCCTCTCTAGTTGATGGCCCATGGCACAGTCAACAGAACACATTGCGTACACTACATATCTCTGGGACCAATATGGTTGTGAGGTCTACACTAACATTTCAGATAATCCACATGCTGTACTTCACTCATATAGGTACTCGCAAATACTTATCTTTCATGACATGGTAGGTAGACCCGGGTAATAACCGTTCATCTATGGGCCGTCCTGACAAGGACGACTTGGACCACAAATGGGCAGATATTGGGCGAATGCTCTGACCATTGGTAGGGTTTCCACCTTTTCATATGACCTGGATGGGACAATTTCGTGACACACATCTGAGTTTACAGGCCAACACATACCCACAGTCATTACAAAGGATAGTACTTTAGTTTCATGCCTACATACAAGCTTTTATTGTTGTAGCTGTGTAGTTGCTTATTCTGTTTTGTTTACTTGCTTATTCTGTTTCTTGTAACATATAGGTATTTTATATATGGACATACGTACTGTATGGGACAATTACAGAAAATATGCAACATAATTATGTCCTACAATCGCAGGATATTTCACATTTATTATGATTTTGGTATGGACACACCTGCCTAGACAGGGACTGTCCCTCACAATGTGAGACAGGTGGTAGCCCAAACCATTGGGCTAGGCTTGGAAATTGGAGCGCTAACATGATGCGTTTCGCTTCCACTTGGTATAACTAGTGACACTACAATGGAATACGGGCACGGGGTTTTAAATATCTTTGTTCGAGGGACGGGGACTCAATATTCAGCTACGTGCCTTTGTGTTTACTTCTTATTGTGGTGTTCGCAATGATGTCTTGTATGCTTTGCATACATTTCAGTATCCACGGACACTGACATGAGTGATTACTATTAGAGGCAGGCTGTACTAGCCAGCATTTTAGGTTGCGCGTATGCAGCCATGTTCACGCCTCCATGCAGCGCTTGGACACGTCCCCTGCACTCGTACATGTTTCCTATGCACGTGGCCGTTACGGCAGCACACCTTCATTAATATGCATGTGGTGCTGCTGCGCCATCTCTAAGCCGCACGGTCGGCGCAAGGATAACGCCGTCCTTGCACCGTGCTTCATGAATCCCAGGGCATGACATTACCTACACAACTGTAACACCAAGCTGCATAAAGTCATAATACTGGCATTGTTTCCATAATATAACAACTACTCATTCTTCTTTGCATTTTTTGTGCTAGTTAACAGCAGCATGCACCTTACTCTGAATGTATTTTCTTAAATTCTTCAAAACATTGAATAAAACATTACTATAACAAAATACGTATATACATACCTTACATAATTTTCAGTAAGGTGACCTTTATCACGGATAATGTAAATGTTCTCAATGCTGAAGGCCTTGTAAGGATCAGAGTGCTGCGGAAGTGTCCTGTAGTTTCTAAGAACCTGGTCCCACAAAGTTTGGAATTCACAGTTTAGACTGTCCAGTACTTCTGGGTTAATTTTTCCTTTTGGATCTGACAGTTCTTTGAAATGTAAATTACAAAAATATAGCAGGTTAGGATGAATCCTGCGTATGAGAAAGAAACATTTCTACCGCAGTTCACTTACAGATGGTCAAAGAATGAAAGAGAAGGATAAAGCTTACAAAATACTGCAGCCACTACTACCAGAACAGAATGTACTCACCATAAAGTTGGATCCTTTCATCCTGGTCAGTCCAGTTCAACTGACAGTTTGTCAAGCCACTTGTCATTTCTGGTCCGGCATTACTAGTGCTCCAGCCCTGAGCGCCTTTGAAACTCTTCTCTTGCATAATCCCTTTGTGTAGCAACTCTCCTCAGAATTTGTTACCTACTACCCCATACTGATGCTTTGGAGAAGAATAGAAGGCAGAGAAGAGCTTTTAGACAGTCTTTCAGTTCCTCTGGAAAAGACCATTTGGAAAGGGGATGGAGGGAGGGATGTTGTATCAGACAGACTAGGAGTAAAGGATCCAGCATTACGTTAAGTACAGAACTTCCATATCTTCAACGTGTCCATCCGATCTGACCGATTGTTAGAATCCTAAGATGTCTACTATCCTGAGAAGCATTACAACAGGATACCCTTAAGGACTGTGGCTCCAAAGAAAGCCCTGGACCTGGATATTATATCCAACTTATTATGTTTGGCATACACACACACACACACACACACACACACACACACACACACAAAGGAAATAAAGCCATCTAGACAGGATAACCTTCAAAACATTCCTTCCTAGTCTACTACAAGTAAATGAGATAAATAAATACTATGTTTCCAAAATGAATTAGTTCTGTGAAGATAAAATCAACTGTCTGTGGATATCTTTGTTTCCAAAATGAATTAGTTCTGTGAAGATAAAATCAACTGTCTGTGGATATCTTGGGTATGAAAGATGTATTCATCTCTCTTGGTATGATTTGGAAGGAACACAAGCAATGTATAGGTTGATTTAAGTTAGATTCTGAAGCAACCGTGAGGTTGAATGAAGGGCAACCGTGAGGTTGAATGAAGGGTTAAGTCCAGTTGGATGCCCTCTCCTTATGGGAGATTAGCTAAGGTGAAGAAGAAAAGGCCCACAACTTATGAAATTTTTCTTGTGGAAGTGACTGCTATCAAAAATACAGTTTTCCAAGATAGGAATTTTATATGTGCTGAAAGAGGACCTTTTGTTACACCTTTTAATACAAAATGAAGGGTCAGTGGAGTTTTTTTTAAACTGGTCAGTGCAATATGAAGGTACCTTTTAAAAAAGCCTCATGCAATGTATTAGACATTCCATGTGTCAAGCGATTATGATAACTTGATATGGATGCCAGTTGAATTTTAATAGTAGAGTAACTGTAGCCCGACTCAAATGTGAAAGGAACTGCAGAATTTCAGGAAAAGAAGCAAAACAAGGGTCAATGCCTTGGTCAGTTGCCCACATGGAAAAATATTTCCTTTTGCTTCTGTATATACTTCAAGTGGATTAATTCTGGAAAAATTGTATGCAAATAACAATCTGAGATACTGAAGAGATTTTGGACAGTAAAGGAATGGGAGAAACCAATTGGGCAATCTTAATATTAGATGAGACTGTCCAGACAAGTGGAACAGAAGTCCCTGATGGAGATCTAAAAGCCATAGGGGCTTCATCAGGTTAACAAGGAAAAAACAAATTTGCCATGGCCAAAATGCAGCAAGGAGCATCATCCTGGCTTTGCATGTTATGGCTTTTTCAAAGAATTTGGACCTCAGGCAAAGAGATGGAAAGGTGTGGAGAAGTCTGGAAGGTCACTGCCCAACTAGGGCATCTCTCAGGGATGGTTCCTATAAAGGAATCATGGAAAAGCTGCTAACGTATTTGGTGTTAGTTGGGGATGCAAGTAGGTCATATAAAGGCCATCAGTGGCTGCATATCTGAAGTGCTATCACCATACTGAAAGACCACTAGTGAGGCATCACGATGGATCTGTTGAACCAGCCTACTAGGTAACTGGTCCTTCGCAGAATGTGTGCTGCAATCAGAAAATGATGCAAAGCAATTGATTATTGCCAACCCTTTATGGTTCTTGGCAAAGGGCTAGGACTGAGTTCCTCCTTGCTTGTTCAAAGTACCAGACTATGGACATGCTGTTCTTCTGTATGGAAACTATTTTCAGAGGTAGAAGGTCCTGGAATTCCTGAAATCTAGGGGATCTGCTATCAGATTCAGCATTCCTTGGACCATCCTCCCCTTCAAAATGCCTCCATCTCCACCACAGAGAGGAGGCACTCATGGTGGCGGTCACATTTGGAGGTAGCCTCATGTAAATTTTAGAGGAGCTTAGCCACCATTTCAAATGAATCATACACAGTTGAGTAATGAAAACTGGAATAAAGGGATGGTCTGAAATCTAAAACCACTGAACAGCCAGTGAAGAATAAAAGTGAAAAAGTGAGCAAACTGCACAGCTATTATGGTGGAAGCCATTAACCCAAACTTACTATGCAGTTTGTGGTCTATAGATGGCATTTGACAAACAAATTGGATTGAGATGGCTGAAGATTTGACTTTTTGTAATATACAGAAATACCCAAGGATAAGCAGAGCTGCAACTAGTAGTCTCTGGCTTTGATAAGAGATTCTCTGGTTGTAGCAGCAAGGAGATAATCACCTATGTATGGGAACACCCACACATCTGGAGGGGGGTCTGTGGTGAGGACAAAGGGCATGGCTCTGAACTGAAAATGATAGGTCCTTAGCATGAAGCATAGAAATTTTGTGGATACTTCAGCAATTTCGATAGAGAGGTAGGCATCTTAAACATCTTCTGAACACATCTAATACTTGGCTACAGACAGGGCAAAATCACTTTCACCATGACCATTCTTAAGGATGTATCACATAAATGTTTAGGCTGATAAGGTCTAAAATGGGCCCAAGGTACTTCCTTTTCTACAGAACTAAAAAGAATCTTGAATCAATTTCGGACTCTCACTGGTCTGGTGAGACATCTTAGATTACTCTTTTTTTCTAACAGAGACAGAGAGAGAGAATCTTTGTTTTGATTGCTTTTTGCTGGGGGGGTGGGGCACATCTGGGAGAGGCCATGATGGAATAGGAAGTGGATGAAAAAAGCCTCTGAATATTACCGTGCTCACCCACAAGTCCCATGTGATGGCCATCTATGCATGTGAGTAGAGGGATAAATGGCCTCCAAATACCTCCAAAGGGATGAATAGGGCAAGACTTCAGGGACATTGGTACAGTTTGGTTGAAAAAGGACATCTACATCCATGGCTCTGCACACCACCTTGGCCTCTGGGTTTACTATTCAAAGGAACTCCTCTGCCAGGGGCAGCCCAGTCTGAAGTGAAGTCAAACGGCTGATGCCTGGGTTTTCTAAACCATAGCGATTTGGACCCTTTACGATTCTTGTTGAATGAACTCTGAGAAGTCTCAAGTTTGATACCTAAGGCAGACACAATGTCTTCCCCTCTTGCTCTACACTTCAGCAACCTTTATTTCACTGAGGGATATAATATGAATGCACTATCATAAGGAGCATTCATGAAGGATTTCTTGAAGTTATCTACAAAATCACAAAGACACAGCCAGTCACAGTGTCTCACTGTAAGGCCTATGAGCTGCTCCATCAGTAGCATTATGCATAAACCACAAAGAGAGGTTACTGATGTTCAGCATTGTGCCAGATATGGTCTCTAGCTCTTTCCTGGACTCTGATATGGGCAACTTTCCCAAACAGGCGAAAGCTCTTTCTACTACATCTCTCTGAAAGTGGTTTCTGTAAGTGGTGTAGTTTAATGCGCTCTGTGCAAAGGTACCAGAAATTAATGTCCGTTTCCTTGTTATAGACTACTTGATGGGAAGCAATAGCATAATCAGACAGCTCTCTTTTGGTGGCTGCTGCTATGATTAAAGGATCTACCAGAGGTCCCTTGGATGAATGCTGTATATCCTTTGCTGGCCACAGAATTTTGTTAGAGAATAGCTTCAGAAGGATCTGGTTCCTGCCATGTCCTGCTAATGGCCAAATCTATTAGATGGTCAGAAGGAGGGACCACCTAGGAAGTAAAATGTGCAGAATGATGGGCCTCAAATAACACCTCCTCATCCAGACAGCATAGGTCCAAGGGCCATGATCCCCCCTGCTGCATCAGTTCCAGGATGCTGCCAAAAGTGGCGTCTCCTGATCATCCAGTTCATTGCATGAGAAGAGAGACTCAGTAAGACACTATGTGACTACTCATGCAAATTCTCTTTTTGGGAAAAGGACTCTGAAAGAAACTGTGCAGGCTTAAGCCCATCTGTTCCTGACCATGGCAGAGATGATGAACAAGTTAAGGGACAGACTGAAGGATATCTGGGTGTGAAGCCAACACCACTGGAGACTATGTAGATGCTCTCACTGGAAAGACAATCATTCTCTCCATCACACTGAATACCAAACTCCATGTGACAGTACTGGAGAGGCCTGACTGGGCCCAGTTCCCCCTCCCTCCCCATGTTTGATATAGGGCCCCTGAGACCAGAAACTCAAGAGCATCGAGAAGGAGATCGGTGCTGACACCTTGAAGGCTGAAGACTCAGAGAACAAGTAGGATGCCAAAACAATTGGTGCCAAGGACGATGCCAAAGATCCAATGTGGAGTGGTCGGCTCAGAGACTCATTCGAGGCAGATCTAGACATAGAATGAGTAAGATGTATATATACCAGCTACAAAGTAAAAGTACTAGTTAGCAACATACTAACAGATTCCAGGAAGTGCCTTGACTCAGAAATCTCCACTGTCATAAAGCCCAGGTAAGGAGCAATAAATGGAGAAGATGGTCCAGTCCAATCATTCCTTGAAATATAAGGGAATGTGATAGCACCCATCTCAATTGGAGTATTCGAAATGGCCCTCATCACACATTCCCATTACATATCCGAAGCACTACTAAGGAACTGAAAAACATTAAGGATGAAGTTGAGGAGGGTCTAAAGATAAAAAAAGATAGCTCCCACTCTGATAAATGGCTACTGAACTGAAGTTCTGGCAAATTGCCCAGGGATTAATATTGGTTCCATGAGTAATAGTGCTAAAGGGGATCCCTCTCTCACTCTCCCGTGAACCGAGGAGCAGATTCCACTCTCTGTGCTTTCATTGTGGAAACTGATCTGGATATCCCCTCCTTCCTTTTCTTCTAGTAAGTCACCATATTTAGGTTTGCCCTTTTTTCTTTTGTTTTCTCTCCTGTTTGTGGGGAGGCAATCCATTAATGATTAGTTTTTTAACAATGACCAAAGATCTACATATGATCAAGCATTACCCAGGCACACCACACAGAGCGTATGGGTGTAATGAGGTGGAATTTTATGGCCACATTTGGCACTTTTTTGAAGCTTTCATTTTTTTCTTTCTCTGGTTTGTCCATGGTAAATATAATACTGCATTCACACATACACACACAATAACTTGAATAAACACTGTAAATTTTCTAAACATAGATCTATCTAAATATTCTAGATATATAAAAAAAAGAATTACACATCATTTTCTGCCAAAACTATATCCAAATAGACGCTAAAAGATTAAAAGTTCAAACTGAAAAAGTTGGTAGACCCTCCTCCAACATGAAAGATGCATTCACTAAACAAATAGTGAAATAATTAGACCACTGCAGCTAAAGATAAAAATATAAACATGGAAATATATAGATAAAAGGAGCTTTTAGGAAGACATTTTCAATCGTGAAGATTTGCAAACGAGAATTTCATTAAAAAGCGAAGTAGAGCACTTAACTGCACAAGAGCTGCCTAAATACAAATGCAGCAAGCCACATGTGAAAAAGAGTTTCTACACAAAGGGATTTTGAAAGGGAAAGGTTTTAAAGGAGCTCAAGGCTGGAGCATTAGTAATGCCAGATCAGATCCAACAACCTGTCAGCTGAATCGGACAAACCAGATGTACAGGATACAGGATTTGGTATACAACAGGGGAATTGTGACAGGAATAAATGTGTCATTTTTTTCATATGCAGCATTTGCTTGTAAATAATCTGTTATCATTTACGAAGACAAACATTGGAGCGAAGTTTTAAAACAGGGAAGTATAAAAATTGCTATATATAATATGAAACGGTATGAAACATTATCCAAAACATGTAATCAACACACTGTACACTGTTAAAACATTATTGCCCAGTTATCAAGACACAATGGGTGGATATATAAAAACAAAACATTTTTAGGACATGGGCATTGTGGTACACACATCTCAAATGCAATCAATCCAGTAAGCCAAACTCCAAATGACAGGGACAAATTTTGATGCTACTCCATCTCATCAGTTTACTTTAAGTGTAAGATACCTTATGCCTTGAAACATTCCACTTATAAAAAAGAAGCCTTTGTTCTTGTTTACCCAAGCACGTAGGCAGACTAGTTATACGTTCCAGCACATTAGGACCATTGTGGATACTGTTAACCACAGTTCTGAAATGATCAGACTGGTGCAGTAATGCAACAAAATTAAGAATGCTTGGGAACCACATCAAGATTATACAGTCTTTTCATGGGTCATATTATTCAGCAGTCAGAAATGAGCAGTACCAGGGTTTTTTTTTTTTTTATCTCAATTGTGTTATTTTTATTTTGCCTGTAAATCTGAACATCTTCAATTACCCTATTTTACCTCTGTAAGAAGTGTTGTTCACAGGACACGAGAAATGTGTACAGAATTCAACAGGTGTTATTTCTACAGGCAGGTACTATTAGAATTCAGTTTCAAAAACTGCAGTCTTAAGCAAAAGAAGTTAGCAGTGCAATTTTTCATTATATTTATGCAAGCTCCTCACTCCTCACCACTGAAGAGTAAGCTTGAGGTTAACCTGTCATGGATGATACCTACAGTTAAAAACAGTCCTTCAAAACAAAATACGTCTTTTACTTAGTTTAGATTTGCACTGGTAGAGTATTTATTTATATATTTTATTTTACATTTGTTGACAGGGAGAGTCCAACTGGATTTCGAGTCCATTTTTGGTGGAGGCCCGGGGAGAAAAGCTCCAAGAGAACAATTTTTTTTACAAAACATAGTTTTAAGGATAGACTTTTTTGATATACAATTTCCATAGAAGAGACTTTGACATACGTATTAACTAACAGATAGGATACATTCATTCTCTACAATACAATATTAAATTTTTGAAGATATTCCTAAATTTAGGACTCCTGTGATAGATTTACTATCAGAGTACAAATGATGCTTGCTATAGCTGAGAAGGATCATAAACTGATTCACTATATGTCTTCGCCTGGTTTTAGTTGAGAAGGATAAATTGATTTACAATATGTCTTCTCCTGGTTTTAGTTGCTTATGGAGAGCTCAACATTGCTGGGGTAGTTTTCCCTAACTCCTGGAGAGATGGGATGAGCAGTAGATTAACAGTCGTAAGTGGGTACAGTACTACTGATTGGTTGGCTTAGCAGAGTTACTTAAGTTAGGTGAAGTGTTCTAATGAGACATTAGCCAGCAAATATGTATGACAGTAAATAATTCTCTTCTACTCATTGGAATGGCAGAGCAAATTTGTCAGTCATAATACAGTGGAAAAGTATACTGGTGTAAGAATTTACTAGAACAATAGATGACCTACTGATTATAGGTTCATAGGTAGGTAGTAGGCTAGTGGCCCTAGGGCATAATTAAGCCTAGCCAAAATGTTTCAGCTTGCACCCCCCCACATGGTTTAGTTACCTGTGCCACAGAAGTGATTCCCGGGGTGAATTTCCCATTCCACATCCACTCAAGATTCTTCTTGAAGAGCGCTAATGAGGAGCTCTGCCTCACATATATGGGGACCTTATTCCAGAGCAAGGGGAGTCTCTGGAACACGAATCTGTCCCTCCAACAAGTCCTGTTTATTGTTGAGGTCAGGTTAAGGTCCCTAGAGTGTGTAGCTCGGGAAGATTGGGTTTTCCTTAGGTGGAGCATTTCTAGAAATTCAGGGTTTGACATAGCCTTGTATGTCAAGCAGACATCACCTCTGAGTAGCTGGTATGCAACTGTGTACAGTTGAAGTTTTTTTTAGCCTGGTGGTATAGGGCATCTGTTTTAGGATTGATGTCTTCTTGGTGATGTATTTTTGAGATCTCTCTAGTTGTTGCAGGTGTCTAGTAAGATACATCCCGAATGGGGCATTGTAGTCAATAATGGGTCTAATGAATAGAGGGGGACAACAACTTCCCTTTTTCTAGATGTATACCCCTTTGTGATAAGGTGGGCCATATAGAAGGATTTTCTAACCACTTAGCGATGTGGTTGTCAAAGGAGAGGTTAATATCCACCTGGGCCCTAGGTCTCTTATTACACTCTCTGTGTTGAGTGAACTACCACCTATGTGGTAATTCGTGCGTACTTGGTTTTTCCCGAAGGGGATGACAATGCACTTTTTGGCATTTAGCTTAAGGCCATGATTTTGGCATCCTGTATCCGTTTTAGTGAGGCCCTTTTGATGGATATCTATGGCAGTAGGAGTCTCTATTATGGCACCCAGTTTGCAGTCATTTGCGAACTTTGTCAGCTGTAGTCCCTCTGTGTTTGCTTGTACCTCGGAGAAGTAAATACCGAACAGGAGATGTCCCAAGACTGAGCCCTGGGGTACTCAACCTGTCACAGGTCTGGAGTCTGACCTAGCATTTCCTATTTTCGCTGTATGGGTTCTGTCAGTGAGCCAGTTGACAACCCATCTTGTAACATGGGGGTTTATAGTCAGGTTTGTGAGTTTGTCTATAATTCCTGAGTGGGGAATGGTACCAAAGGCTTTCGCAAGGTCAAGGTATGCCGTGTGGACCACCTTTCCCTTGTCGATTGCTTTGGTGACTGTCTCAAAAAAGTCAACCAGGTTTAGGAGACATGACCTGCCCTTTAAGAAACCAAACTGGGTAGGGCCAAGGGTTTGTAGGCTCCCAATGTTGATGTTTATGAGCTCCATGATGATGTGCTCCATGGCCTTGCAGACGAGGCTAGTCAGGCTGATGGGGCGACAGTTCCTGGGGTCGGTGGTGGCTCCCCCCTTGTGGAGCAGGGCAACCGTTGCCATGTGCCACTCAGTGGGCACATGGCCTGAGGTGAGGTTGTGGTTGAACAAGGTATTTAGGTGAGGGATTAGTTTGTTTTGGAGTTCATGTAACACACAGCCTGGGATGCTGTCTGGTCCCATGGACGCGGTGTTTTTTGCTTTAGAAAGTGCCGTTTTCACCTGGGTGTCTGTGATTACGGGGGCAGCACAATCTTCTGGTATAAATATGGGCCCTTTAGGGGGTGAGGGTGGGGTAAAGTTTGCACTGAACCTATCTGCTAGTATACTGGCGATATCGATTGGTTCCATGAATTTTGAACCATTATGCTGTAGTTCAGAGCAGATCTGAGAGCTGCCATTTAGGTTCTTGACATAACTAAAAAATGTTTTGTAGTTGTCTTTGGTGTCCATTGCGATTTTTTTTTCAAAGCTCTCCTTAAAGGATTTTATAAAGGATCTTAACTTTTTGCTAAGGTTGGTCAGGGAGCTCCTCTATTCCTGGGTTTTTACTCTTTTTGTAAGAATTTCTTCCTTCTATTATAGAGCTTGTTTAAGGCTGGGGTCCACCAGACTGATTTCCTTTTTTTGGAGGAATGGGTCTTGGTTTTGTTCGGGATAGCACAGTCCATGCACTCATGTAAGTGCATGTAGAGTGCTTCTATGTAGGCCATAGCAGATTCAACCAAATTGTCATTCTCATTCTGCATGGGGGTAACGAAGGTTGCCATCTCTGACTTAAGTAGCATAAAGTTTGCTTTGGAGAAGTTTTTTCACTGTGGTTTCCTTGGCGGGGGTGGTATATGGATATAGAGGGTGATGAGTTTATGGTCTGATCTAACCAACGAGGAATTTACCTCTGGTGTGGAGCACTTGTCCCCCATGTTGGTGATGACCAGGTCCAGTATACTGTTGCCCCTTGTGGGGGTGTTGATAAGCTGGTCCAGGGCATATATTCCAGGAAGCGTTGAGCAAAAGTATTAGTACTTGAGGAGTTTTCTCAGTTAATATTTGGGTAATTGAAATCACCCAGTATTAGGGTGCTTGGTTGGACCCTCACGTTTTCTAATACCTCGAAGAATGAGGAGTGGGGGTCTTGGGGCAAGGATGGTGATCTGTAGCAAGCTACAATCTGGAGTGCAGTTTTGCCCATTGTCAGTTGCACTTGAATGATCTCTGAGGCATCATACTTTGCAACTAGTCTGGAGGTGTGGTTATCCTTGATGAATATGGATACGCCTCCTCCCCTGGTGTTTCGGTACGGGTTTTGTGGCCAAAATGTGTGGTATGAATTGTAGCCTGGAATTGCTGGGGTGCTCTCTTGAGCCTTGAACCAGGTCTCAGTTACTGCACAAATATCTATGTTCTCCATTTTGAGAAGGGCCTCGAGTGAGTGCATTTTGAGGATTAAACTCCTACTGTTGAGCAGCATTACCCTCAGTTTTTTGTCACTGGTACTTATTACGGTAGTGGTTTTAAAGGCACTACGAGAGTGGCAAGAGCCTTGACCAGTATCCTGAATTCCAGGGGTGACAGGTGCAAGCCATCTCTGCCGAAGCATTGTGCCTTGTCAAGCATGTCATCCCAAGCAGACAGATACTGGATTCCCTTTGAATGACACCAGAAACTTAGCCAGTTGTTGAAATTTATCATTTTCTCCTTGTACCGAGGTATTCTTGGTGAAGGTAAGATGCTACTCGGGGATAGGGTCATACCCACCTTGGTTACATGATCAGAGAGCTCTTCTATGTCTCTTTTCATGTAGTCCAGGGAGGTACATCTCAGGTTATTCACACCAACATGGCAATGACAGAGTCATATATGTACTTGTTGTAGAGTGTCCTGAGTGCCTGTGTGATGTGGTGGATTCTGGCACCAAACAAGCATCTGACAGTAACCTTCTCTTTGTCCAGCCTGGTGAGTGGGACATCAGTGTGCCTGGCTATGGAGTCTCCTATTACAAGTGTGTTAGGTATGGTGTTATGCCTTATGGGCCGTGGTTGTGTGGCACACTAGTTTTTGAGGTTTTGTGTTGGTTTCGGTGTGTTTGCGGGTGGAGTTTGCTTGCGTGTCTGCTTTGGAGGTCTCTTGTTTCCGCAGATTTTTATTTAGAGCCTCCGAGTATGTCTTTTTGTATCTATGTGTGGAATTTACAGTCGCAGGTGTGATGGGTCTATGTGTGGTACGTGGGGTGTTGCAGGTTAACTTTTCCACTTGACTGTCTGTTCCAGTCGTGGCTGGGGAGAGCTTTACCTCAAGCTTGGCTGTGTAAGTGCATCTCTCGCAGATTTTGGTGTCATGTGATAGGATGAGAGGGTTGTCTGTGTACATGAGGCAGTTGTGATATTGCCTCAGGATGCCCAGATTCATCAGGTGAACAGGAGAATACACTGGGAACTGGCCCTTGGACATGCCCGAATGGGTTGAGGAACTTTGGAATACTGTTGCAGTATTCCAAACAGATAGATTTTCACTGCTGACATCTAGCCAGGGTAACAAAGCTTGACCTTCCCTGGACTGTACACCCAGCATATGACCTCAGCTTGCAAGCACAGGGATATACAGGCAGAAGTATGAGCGTAGATCCTTAGACTATAGAAGAACTCAGAGAAACTGATCAACTAGGAGGGGCCAAGCAGGAGGGAGAAAGAGGAGCCCCCTTGATTCAAAAGTCCCTCAGACAGGGCAGTATGAGAGAAAAGGTGATACCTAAAAGGGGAAGGAGGACTGGAAGGAATACTGCAACAGTGATCAGTAAGACATCTACTGTTATGGTATGTTCTTAAATAAATGGACTATGTCCCGACTGAGATCACCATTGCAGTATTCCAAAGAGATGGACGATTCCCAGAACTCGAGGCAAAAGAAGGGAGGATGGTTAATGGAGAGAACTACTGTCCAACAGTCGAGAGAACTATCTAGTGAAGGCAGCTCTGCATTTAGAAAAAGCATCAGTTCTGTAATGTTTACTGAAAGTGTGCACCAGATCAGGTGGCAGCTTCCAGGACTGTCTTGGAATGAAGGACACACTGCCCTGGTAGAATGAGCTTGAGGGCAGGTGGGCAAGGATTTGCCATGGTGTGAGTAACCAAAGGTGATGGATTTAGAGATCCAACTTGCAATGGTTCATGTTGATATTAGCTGACACAGTTTGAAGTCCGTGAAAGAAACAAACAGTCGGTCTGACAATAGGTTTAATTTTATTCAAATAAAATCTCAACTGTCTGTCTACATCTAGGGAGTGTAAGAGTCTTTTCCTCTTGTTCTGTTGGTTGGGAAATAAATAGGAAGGTTAATGGCTTGGTTAAGGGGCATCTCATTCACCACCTTAGGCATGAAGGAGGAGTTAACCCACAGGGACACCCTGTCCTTGTGAAAAATAAGAAAGGTAGAATGGCCATGAGTGCCCAAAGTTCCGAGACTCTCTTAGCAGAAGTGAGGGCTAGTAGCAAGATAGCTTTTTTTAGATTTGCTGAAGCTGCTGGTTCACATGATGGCAGAGTGAGCTTTTCCAGTACAAAGTTGAGGTCCCAGGGGGGCACATAGTTCTTCCTTGGGGGTCTTAGGTGTAGTACCCCCTTTCTGAAATTGTTTGGCCTCAGGCCTGGGTATAACTGGTGGATTGAAGGGGGTAAACAGGCAGAGAATGCTGACAGGTAGCTTTTGATGGAGGAGTATTTCAGATCTGTATTTAAAGTACTTGTGGGAACTCATAAGAACCACTTCTAATTTTGTGGGGTCCTGACCATTTTTAAAACACCAGAAGGAAAATCCCTTCCATATGGCTATGAAAGATTTTTGGGTCGTAGGCCTCTGTACTTCCAGAAGATATTGCAGTACATCCTCTGAAAACTGGTGTCTGACAGGGAAAAGAACCCAATCATCTACTGGAATAGGTTTAGGGATGACAAGCTGGAATGAAGCAGTGATCCGTTCTACTGTGTGATGAGATCTGCAGTCTGTAGTGATTAACTCTGGCTAGATAACAGAGAAGGGGGAACCAATGCTGTGTTGGCAAAAAGGGAGTTACCAGTAAGATTCTTGTTGTTTCTTTCTGGTTGTTTATTAATACTTTTGCAATTAAGGCAAGTGGAGGGAAAGTGTAAAGAAACATGTCCTTACATTCACCGCTGCAGTATTCATAACTTATGGGATTCCCTGCTGTGGAGCCCGTTGTCCGGCCAGTCTACCAGAGCCTACCATTGCATTAAGGTACGCTGAACATCACTTAAACACTCCTTGTGTAGTGTAGGGCATAAAGGTGACATTCAGGCATACCACCCTCACAGCTTCTTTGCCACTAGTCCGAATGCTGTTTTTAACCAGTCTGTTTGCCTCAGTCCATTTTGTGATATTCCATGAGGACAGGGTGTCCTTGCGTACTAATCCTTCTTGGTGGTTAATGAGTTGTCACTTAATCAGTCGATTAATTTGCCTACTTTTTTTCCTCTCTCTGCAATCTGATCATGAGAGGGTGCTGCATACCTTAGATGTGCATAGACAGCTCAGATTTTACTTGGATAAGACTAAAGCTATCAGAAATCTGATCAGTTGTTAGTTTCCTTTCATCCTAGGTCTTTAGGCTTGGCAGTTTCCAAGCAAATTATTTCTACTTGGATTTCAAAGGCTATTTTTTTTTTTGTTACACTTTTTCAGGGTGAGAGCCTTCCTTCTTACGTAAAGGCTCATTCTTCTAGAGCTGTGGCTTTTTCTTGTGCTTTTTTCAGGGGCTCAGACACTAATTCTATTTTTGAAGCAGTTACCTGGACGTCTGTACATACTTAACACTACAAGTTGGTTGGTATCTCCAGAGCTTTGGCTGATTTTGCTAATGCAATTCTGCATGACTTCTTAGAGGGCTCTATTGCTGCTTCCTCCTCCCAAATTTCTTCCTGATCTTTGGCACTCTCCCATAAGTTATGAATACTGCAGCAGTGAATGTAAGGACATAGTACAGTTGTGTAAAATCTTACCATAACAATAAATATTCTTGACTTCACCGCTGCAGTATTCACTCCCTCCGCCCATCCTCCTTGTCCTTTTTCCTTCCTGGATGTGCAGGTTATCTTTGGACTGCTGTTCTTACATATACTATATAGATAACATATCTTCTATACTACATCAACATACTGGGAACGGACAACACCACAATAGTATGGAACATTTCCCACAGACCTTTAGATAAGGATGAATTGGAAATTTTGAACAAGGGTCTATCCTTTATACCTACAACCAATAGTGACATAGTAGATACCATTATAGATACTAAGTTATTTATAAGGAATGTACAGTTGAAACTACAATTTGGTAAGAATACCTCTGCCTCCCATGTTCCACAGTATACCAAACTGAGTTTATACATTCCCAATTACCATCCTTTCAAGTATGTTGATGTAGTATAGAAGATATGTTATATATATTTTTTGACACACTACTATTACTTTTTATAACACACTACTATTACTTTTTATATTAGTTTGTCTCTTTAAATTTTATTGTAGTGATGTCATTATTTATTTGCATACTTGATGAATTATATAAGGTTTAGTGTTTCCTGTGCTTCTTGTTAATGGTTTGAAAAAAGCCCTCTGGTGAAAGCGCTTACCTGTCTTGTATATGGAATAAAAGCCCTTTTGAATTTTTATGGACTTTCGTGGACTTGAATTTTTGTTTCATGGAATGAACATCACTATTATGCAACGTCTTTTTGCATAGGTCTGCTCCCATACTTTGTTTTTATTTTTATTTCTACAAGTTTTACTACGGAGATTGGTTTGGGAGCGTTTATTTTTAGGTGGTTCCTGTTGCTTATTGTTTTTCAGTGTTTCTATTATGCCTTGTACCTTTAGTTCCTGAAGGATTGGTGGAAGATGATGCAGTTGGTTGTGGGGAGGAGGATGGTTACCATCCAAGGGAGGGAGTTCCTTCAAAGACATGGCATAACCCTTTTTTGTGATAAATAAAATACCCACTGGTCCATGGTAATCTTTTTTCAATATGAAATGGAATGAGTTCATCTTTCGGAGAGGGGCACAGCAGGACCGAGGTGGGGTGGGGATGGGGGGGGGGGGTTATTTGGAAGATAGTCATAGTGACTTTTCTGAGAAGGGAGACCTCCCAAATCTGGGGACCCTCTGAGGTTTCTCTGGAAATTAATTCATGGGTGCTTTGCTGTGTTTATGAATTGGTTTGGAATCCATTCTAACAAAAGAAATGGGCTTGGCTAAGTAGTTCCTCTGGTACCTGGGTATAGAGGTAAGCAGAATCTGTCTGCAGTGTCTCAGTTTTGTCTTGTTCCTGCAAGGCTTTAAATACATTGGCTGCCTGTGGGACGAACAAAAGATTCTTGTCTTAGGGTGAATCAATGAGTTTGGCTTTGAAATCCTCTGGCACACAACCATTCATACCTGCAGATGACAGTACCAGTAGCAGCTGCTCAAGAAGAAGCTTCCATAGCATCATAACTACATTTTATACTGTGTTTGGCCACCTGAGTGACCTGATTAACCACAGACAAAAATTGTTGTCTGGACTCCAAGTCATGAGAATCCACCATTAACTTGCTCAAAGTGTTGAAGATGGACAACAGATATTTGGCCATATGGGTTTGGTAGTTAACAGTCCTGAAAGCCAGAGTAAAGGAAGTATAAACTTTCTTTCCCCATCTATCCATGGCCCTACTGTCCTTATCTAAAGGAAGGGCACTGGTGTTGGGGCAGTTTAGAAGGATTGTCTATGGAGAGAGAGAGTATGGCAGACTACAAAAGTGCCTAGTCATAAACTACCTAGTTATGCTAAAGTGTAAGGATATATAATGGGTATGGTAAAGGAGTTCATGCCTCTACACTGGCAAAACTTACACACCCCCACCTGCCATTACAGGCATACTACTACAGCTCTGGGCCTACAAAAAAAAGTTCATTAGTGCACTACCATAACAAACCCACATCTCTCCCTCTAACAGAAGCAAGGTTCTGCCTCGTAACTCCTCTGTAGCCCAGATACCCCCACTATCTGCGATGCTAATCAAACCAAAGTTATCTGGGTTGTAGGCAGGACTTGTTTTGCACATTTTTAACTGGTTAAGCCCACTGGACACAAGTGTCTCTTTTCTGGGCTACCTGGGAGCACCGTCTGGTCATGCATCTTGGTGACATGCAAAGAAAGCAAACTGAGGTAGAAGGGATGAAACCCTACACTCCTAACTACTGGATACAGCTTGCTAACAGCATAGAGCCTTAATCTTCTAAGATAACTGCCAGACTGCTTAACTTCTCTACAGCACAGAGCCAGCCAGATTTATTTTTTTACATCTTTATTAAATATCACTTAAGACATAGGCAAACATGCATTAATATAAAAGAAAAAACATATTAATACATTTCTAGTTACATACATTATACATCACATATGTTCTTTTTATAATTATTACCAGTCCAGCATTACATAAATTTCTCAATTCCTGCCTTCCTCTTAAATCTCACCCCTCCTCCAGAACATTATTCTGGATGTATTGTTCCCACAATTCCCATTTATTTCTATGTGATTTGACATATTCCTGTTCAAGCACAACACTACAACATGGGTATCAATGGTACCTTGTCAATGCACCCTGTAAGAATTCCAAACAAGCCCCCTGTATAGCTCTAGAGCTTAATAATTTGTTTTTCACGGTTATCAGTATTGCTTTTTAGAAATTAGACCACCACAAAGCATTAATATTAGTCACAATTCCAATTCAATTCTTAAAACTTGCAGCAATTATTCTTAAATATTTGTTTTTATTTTTTTTAGGTCAGAAACCCTCAAAAATCACAGAGCTTTCAGGCACCAGTATTATGTTAAGATGTTAACGCTGGGGACATAAATCTTCTTTATCCCTGCTGAATTTATCAATGGTAGATCATTTCCTCAAACAACTTAAAAATTAAAGCATTAATTCAACAATTACTGCACAGAGCAGTAATCATGTTATTCCATCTACATTCCCGACAGCCTGAGTTCCATGCAGCTCATCAGCCATCCACTGGTTACATGCACACTTTAAGAGCTTCTAATTTCTAGCACAAATATTAGGCTGGTTAATGAGGCTGCTTGCATTCCTTACCATACAGCTCATCTGACTATTTCTGAAGCATGTCAAGAATGTCAGTTTTAATAGCTTAGTTTTAAGTAAGTAACATATGCTACTGCATTTTCACTGTTTTTTAGTACCTTACCGATTGTTTTTATAGACCGCTGAGAAGAGTCCAGGTCCCTTTACAGTTCACCAGTAAGTTATCAGTACCAAATAGGGTTATTCACTCTACCTTACCTCCCATGATGCTTTTCATGTTTAAAATGCCATTCTAGAATTCTGTGCCATCTTTTCAACCTTCCCTTTAGTATTGGGTACCTGCACATCTGCTGGTGATGTGCGAGCGTTTGATTTTGGGATTTTTTGCTGTTGCTTTTTAAAGTTATACTATCCACAAGGCACAACATATTTTTTGTAAAGACTTGATTTCACTCATGCAGGCTCGCTCTAATGTATAACTAAAAGACATGCTAAGACCTCCGAGACTTACCAGGTTATGTGGATGTTAACTCACTTAATATTGCTCTAATCTGCTGTAGTTGTAGTCAGATTCAATTTCTACTTGCAACTGTGTATACTCACATGCTTTGGTGTTAAATCACTCCAATGTACAGTGCCGCATAATTACCTTGGACATCTTATTAACATCATATTACTATCACAGTCTGACAAGTGATATATTGTTAATGCTATGTTCTGATTTTCATTAAGTGGTGTGTTATCTATATTGAATAAAATATGTGGAAAGTAGATGAATTCACACAGCGATTCTATCAGATAGTCTGGGAGCTTGCAGGAAAAAAATGCAATATGGCTCGAGACCTGCATCTTTACACTTTATTCCGGTCTCTTCCCTCTTCCTTAATCCTCCCTCCCTTCTCAGTCGCTTTTATTCAGTATTCTTTTCCTTCTCCACACTTCCACCTTTATATTATTTTTCTGTTTTTCCCTGTTCCTTCACTTCTCTCTTAATATAACAGTCACTGACATCTATGACAATACATGAACACTCCTAACCTTCCCCCTCTCCCCTCTTCACAGGTCTCAAGCCATACTACATTTTTTTCCTGCAAGCTCCCAGACTGTGCGATCGCTGTGTGAATTCAACTACTTTCCACATATTTTATTCAATGTAAGTTTCAATTTAAATGCTTTGTTTAACGCTACCTGTTGACCTATAATCAATCGCTGAACATCACTTGTTTATTCTGGTATCCCCCAGCCCTCCACATATTTCTCTCTATCCCTCCTACAGCTTAGTTCTCCCAAAGTAGTGTTTTTAACATTTAACTGTTGCTGTTTATTAAACGGACACTATACCTTGTATTTTAACAACTTTAAGCTGATCTCACTGCTCTGCATCTGCAGATAATCTGATTCTAGTCACCAGCAGTATTTTTCTTATTACACAGTAAACTATTCACGGTCACCAAACAACAGTTGCAGTCTTAGTTGGCATCTGTTTCTGTGCTCACTCCCTCTATTTTACTTTTTACAGTTAAAAACATTCCATTCAGTTTTAATAGCTTAGTTTTAAGTAACATATTCTACTGTATTTTCACTAGTTTTTAGTACCTCACCAATTGTTTTCGTAGACTGCCAACCACCCCCACTACTCCTAAACTTATATCTCATAGCTCTGACTACCTCTTCAAATTGACCAATCACAACCTTCTCTCTCTTTACATGCATAGCCACTCCTAGTCATTTCCTTCCTTAATACTTTCCATTTCTTATTACTCTCACTAGTCTACCCCACTATTCCTCACTCACCCTGCTTGTACAACCTTAAATATCCAACCATTTATACCTTATTTTAATATTAATATAATATAATCCTGGATTACCCTTACCTAGAACTTTTCTATATAAAACATACATTTTCCTACCGCAACTTATTACTCTCCTACCAACTAGAAAGGCTCACCCAGACTCTGCTACACTTTGCTGCGACGGGAAGGTTAGTTTGTTGTATTTTGTATTACTTTATTGCCTTTTTCTAGGCAAACCCACACGACCAACGCCCTCACAAAGCAACACTAAACCCTCATACACGGAGGCCCTTAACAGTAACCTGCCCAAGCAACAAGGACCTCCGAAGCTGAAACTCACAAACACCAATCACAACCAAAGTGTCACATAGTGCGCCAACCCAACAACAGCCCCTACGGCAAGACAATGTGCCCAACACTTTAGTCATAAGTGACTCTATAATCAGGCACACTGATGTCCCACTCACCAGGCTGAACAAGGAGAAAATTACAGTCACCTGCCTGTCGGGTGCCAGGATCCGCCACATAACGTATGCACTCAAGTCACTCCACAACAAGTACAAATAGGACTCTGTCATTGTCCACGTTGGAATGAATGACCTGAGCTGTACCTCCCTGTACTACATGAAAACAGACATGGAAGAGCTCTCGGATCATGTGGCCCATGCAGGTATGACCCTAGCCCCGAGTAGCAACCTGCCTTTGCCCAGAATGATACCACGGTATAAGGACAAAATGATTGACTTCAACAATTGGCTAAGCTTCTGGTGTCATTCAAAGGGGATCCAGGATCTGTCTGCCTGTGACGACATGATCGACAGACCATGATACTTTGCCAGAGATGGTCTGCACTTGTCACCCCTGGGATTCAGGTTACTGGCTAAGGCTCTTGCCACCCCTATAGTGCCTTTTTTAGGCAAAGTTCAAAGGACAAAACCACCACCGTAACAGGTACAAGCATACAAAATCTGAAGGTAATGCTACTCAATGCTAGAAGTCTAAACCTCAAAATGCACTCTCTCGAGGCACTCCTAAAAATGGAGAGCATCGATATCTGTGCAGTAACTGAGACCTGGTTCAAGGCTCCAGAGAGCACCCCTGCAATACCAGGCTACAACTCTTACCACACTTTTTGGCCACCAAACCAGGACCGAAACACTAAAGGTGGAGGAGTGTCCATATTCAGCAATGATATTCACACCACCAGGCTAGTTGCCCAACACAATGTGTCTGAAATTCTCCAGGTGCAACTAACACTAGGTAAGACTGCAATCCAAATTGTAGCTTGATACAGATTTCCCACCATGCCCCAAGATTTTCACACCTTTCTAAACATACTGGAAAATATTAAGATACTACCAAACACCCTGATACTAGGTGATTTCAACTACCCTGCCATTAACTGGGAAAACTACTTGTGTACCATCACCATTGCCCAATGGTTCTTGGAACTCATAAATTCCAATGCCTTGGATCAACTAATCCATAGTCTCACCAGAGGGCTCTAATATCCTAGACCTGGTCATTACCAACATGGGAAACCGATGCTCCACACCTATGGTCACCCCCTCGTTAGTCAGGTCTGACCATAAGCTAATCACCCTTAACATCCACATCCCAACCCCACCTCCCAGTAAGGAAACCTCCATAAAACTTCTCCAAAGCCAACTTCATGCTACTCAAGTCAGAAGTGACAAACGTCATGACACCCATGCAGATGGGAACTGAAAGTTCAACTGCTGAATCCTACACTAAGGCACTGTATGAGCACATCCACTCATGCATGAATCGTGCCATCCCAAAAAGAACCAAGATGCTCTCCTCCAAAAAAAGGAAGCCAATCTGGTGGTCCTCTGCCATAAACAAACTTTACAACAAAAGGAAGAAACTGTTGCAGAAAAGAGGAAAACCCCAGGATGCAAAAAAAGTCCCTTACCAGCCTCAGTAAGAAACTGAGTTCCCTCATAAAATCCTCTAAAGCTAGTTATGAAAATAAAATTGCCAAAGATTCCAAAGACAACCACAAGGCATTCTATAACTATGTCAAGAATCTAAATGGCAATGCTCAGATCTGCTCTGAGCTAAAACAGAATGGCATTAAATATACTGATCCCAAGGATATTGCCAATATCCTGGCAGATCGATTCAGTGCCAACTTCACCCCCCTCTCACCCCCTAAACGGCCCATCTCAATACCGGAAGATTGCCAAATTCCGGTAATAATGGCCACACGGGTAAAAAAACGCACTATTCAAAGCTAAGAATACTGCATCCATGGGACCAGACAACATCCCAGGCTGTGTACTACATGAACTACAATATGAATTGGCACCTCACCTAAGTGTCACGTTTAATCATAGCCTCACCTCAGATTTCATGCCCACTGAGTGGCGCAGAGCTACAGTTATCTCACTCCACAAGGGGGATCCACCTTGGATCCCAGAAACTACCATCCCATCAGTCTGACGAGCCTTATCTGCAAGGCCATGGAGCGTATTATCATGGAACTTATAAACAAAGACATTGGCAACCTTCAAACACTGGACCCCACCCAGTTTGGGTTCGTGAAGGGCCGATCTTGTCTCCTGAACCTGAATGAATTCTTCGAATCAGTCTCCAGAGCCATGGACAAGGGTAAGGTGGTCCACACAGCCTATCTAGACCTCGCCAAGGCCTTTGACACCATCCCCTACTCTGGAATCATAGATAAACTTACTAAGCTGGGCATTAATCCCTACGTCACCCAATGGGTTGCCAACTGGCTTACTGATAGAACCCACACTGTAAAAGTAGCCGACTCCAAATCCAGCTCCAGACCAGTGACAAGTGGAGTACCCCAGGGTTCAGTCCTGGGACCGCTCTTGTTTGGCATCTACTTCTCTGAAGTACAGGCCAACACTAAGGGACTCTGGCTAACAAAGTTCGCAGATGACTGCAAACTGAGAGCCATTATTGAATCCCCAAATGATGTGGATATTCTACAAAAGGGCCTTACAGAAACAGATGCTTGGTGCCAGAGCCATGGGCTCAAGCTCAGTGCCAAGAAATGTACAGTTATCCCCTTTGCAAAAAAACATGTACCCGTGAATTACCACATAGGTGGCAGTACACTAAACACCGAAAGTGTGATAAGAGACTTAGGGACATAGGTGGACAGTGGTCTCACCTTCGATAACCACATCGCCACAACAGTCAGGAAATCCTTCTATGTGGCACACCTCATCACTAAGGGCTTTTCATCCAGAAAAAAGGAGGTCATTGTCCCACTGTACTCATCCCTCATTAGACCCATTATAGAATACAACGCCCCATTTGGTATGTACCTCTCAAGACATCTGCAACACCTGGAAAGGCCGCAGAAATACCTCACTATAAGAATCAGAGACCTAAAGCAGATGCCCTACACTGACCGCCTTAAAAAATTCCAGCTATACTCTGTCACATATCGTCTACTCAGAGGCGATCTCTCTGCTTAACACACAAGGCCATGTCAAACTCAGAGCTGTTGGACATGCTACACTTAAAGAAATCCCAATCCCTCAGAGTCACACGCTCCACGGATATAAACCTTGTCATCACAATAAACAAAATGTGGTGGAGGGATAGGTTCCTGACCCAGAGAATCCCCAGACTCTGAAATAGACTGCCCATACATGTCAAGCAGAGTGCCTCTTTGCCCCTCTTCAAAAGGAACACTGACGATTGGATGGAAGAAAGGAAATTCACCTCGGGGATCACGTCAGTCGCCCTGCTAGACAGGGGTCCAGGGAAGTAAATAGTGTGGGAAGAAATAGCCAGGGAATTGTTATGGCTAGGCTTGTATAGGCCCTAGGGCTGATAGCCTAGTACCAACCTATGAAAAGGAGCTGGAGTCTGGTGACTGATGGTAAAATTTAGGTCCCAGGAAGGTAGAATAGGCTTCCTGAGAGGCCTGATATGAATTACGCCTTTAATAAATTGTTTGACCTGAAAATTAGATGATAGAGGAGGAGTTAAGAGCAAACAAGTAGAATTTGCTGACAGGTGGGCTCTGACTGAAGAATACACCAAACCAGCATGGATCAGATCACACAAATAAGACAGAACCAGAAAAACCTCCACAGAAAGGGGATCCTGATGGCGAGAGAGAAACACCAGACAGAAAATTGTTTCCATTTGGACATGCATGATTTCCTGGTAGTAGGTTTCCTGGCCTCCCGTAGAACTTGAAGCATGTCCTCAGAAAAGAGGTGCATGAAAGGGATCAAAACCCTCACTTTAGTTGAAGTCATCTCTGGTTTGGCACCTATGTCTCCAATGGACACAGGCAACCTGTAAATGGTTCATCTTCCATGCATTTGCTTGTAAATGTTTCATCTCCCAAGCCTCTGCTTACACTTATCAAGGGTATCAGAACTTGTCAGAGATTTGGGATATATGGTTAGGCTTAAAAAGGCCCTTGTGGTCACTAACCTATATGAAGCTATGATCCTAACAGTGAACAAGTGAGGATTGATAAGAGATCCCTTGTCTTGTGTGAGAAGATCCCACTGTAAGGTAACTTGTGGTGATTGCCCCTGGCTAAGTTAGAAAGAAGGGGGAAACCAATGCTGTCTGGGCCAAAAGGGCATCATTAGCAAGATTTTGGGAGAGTCCTGCCTGATCTTGTGCAAGACTCATGGTAACAGAGGAAGGGGTGGGAAGGTGTACAGAAATATCCCCTTCCAAGGAAAAGACAGGGTGCCCACTTTGCAAGCCAGATGACTTGGGACTCTGGAACTGAAGGGAGGAAGTTGCCTGTTCGGAGTGGAGGCAAAAAGATCTACCTAAGGAATGTCCCACTGATGGACAACGTTCAGGAACAAATCTCTATGAAGCATCCATTCATGAACTTGTTCAAGGCGTCTGCCACTAGATTGTGCTCCAAGGGAATGCAAACTGCCTCAAGAGTCACTTGATACTAAATAGCTAGATCCCGGACCTTCTGCCCCTTGCTTGTTGATATACCACGTCTCTGTGCTTTTGTGAAAGGTCTGAGGGGCCTGAGATGAAACGGGGAGTACAAAGCCTGAACAGCCATAAGCAAAGCTCTCATCTGATATAATCTGACCTCTGATGAGGAGGTCAGAGACCCTAAACCTTGAGGTGGCCACAGGGAGCACTCTATCCCTTGTCTGATGCATGTGTAAAGAGCTCCTGAGTTGAAACTAGAGATTGAAAAAGAAGTACCAGGTTGAAAGTTAATGAATCCACCACTGAAGCTCGAGCATGACACAGTGAAGTACTAGAAAGTCCAGGGGTGGCAATGTTGGAGTCACATTGAGTTACCACTTGAAGCTTTCACATATGGAGTCTGGTGACAGGAAGCACGGTAATGGTGGAAGCCATGAACCCAAGAAACCTGAGAAATTCCCTGGCAGAGACAGACACCAGAGGAAGAAGGGACTGGAAAAAGGCAATTAGATACACAGCATTTTGGATCAGGTACAGATGCCAGAATGGTAACTGTCTGAAGCAGCCAAGAAAAATATGATCCTGAGAAGTCAGAACTGACTTCTCGAAGTTTATGGTGAATCCCAGACTCTAACAGAGTAGTAGTCAACTTGAGATCCTGAAGCAGGGAGTTGGGGGAATGAGCTTGAATAAGCAGATTGTCTAGATAGGGAAAGCTCTGAATTGCTCGAACACTGCAAAAGGTTATAACAGGAGAGAGGCATCTGGTGAATACTCTTGGGGCAGTACAGAAGCCAAAGGGCAAAGCAGAGAACTGAAATGCAAGGAAAAGACACAGAAACATAAAAAAGAATTCTGAAGACAGGATGGATGTGAATGTGAAGGTATGCATCCTTGACATACAGAGAGACCTGGGGTAGAAGAACAGGAAATAATGTCTGCAGAGATAGAATCCGAAAGTAAGGAATCTCGAGGAAGGTGTTCAGCCTGGAAATATCCAGAATTGGTCTCCAAGTGTCCTCCTTTTATGGGACCAAAAATATCCTGGATTAAAATTCCCTTCCCCTCCTGTGCAAGAGGCATGGCCTGAATGGTGCCCTGAGCCAAGAGAGAGTGAAGAACCTCTGGGAAATGACAGAACTCTTCCCAAGGAGGCTGAGAAATGCCTGAAAATGGAGGAAGGGACTTCCAAACCATGAAATATCCCTGACGGATGACAGACAGAGCCCAAGAGTCTGAAGTGATTTGAATCCAGTTTGGTAGAGACAGGGAAAGACAGAATGACAAGAGAACCTGGCCGAGGGTAGGAGGAAGCAAAATGTTAAACAAAACCCAGCTTGTCCTGGAAAGCAGGTTTCTGGGTGGCAAGAGTCTGACTTAGCAAGAGGCACACATCTAGAACCCTTCTTGCCCTTGGGAGGAGGGTGAGATTGCTTATGGACAAATGCAGACTTGGAGGATAATTCCCCTGAAATATGGGAACAGGAGACACAAAAATATGTTTCAGCTCCTGCAAGGCTTTCCCCTTATCCTAGGGAGAGACTTGAAATGCTCAGCATCAGCAGAACCAAAAAGGTTTTTATTATGCAAAGGAGCATCCAAAGGTTTGGCCCTAAAGTCATCAGGCAGAGTCTAAAGACAAAGACAAGAATAATGCCTAATAACTGAACCAAAAGCAGCAGCACTGGAAGAGGCATCAGCTGCACAATAGCTGCATTTAACTGAGTGGTGGGCAACTCGAGAAGTTGAGCCTAGCAGGGAAAGAACAAAAGCCTTCCGTCACAGTCAGGAAAGTCAGAAACCACCTTAGTAACCTAACAAATGACAGCTAAAACATGCCTGGTCCGTTAGTGAATGGCCCTAAAGAGCAAAGTGGCAGCAGTGTAAACTTTCGTGCTCAGCCTTTCCTTGGCCCTACTGTTCTTATCTGAAGGCAACAGCTTAATAGAAGGCAGTAACTTGGCTGGCTTCTCAGAGGAGACGGACACTGTAGAATAATCAGCAAAAGGGCATTTATAAAGAAATGTACACTCCTCAGGAACTTTATAGACTTTGTCTTTTTAGGTGTGGGAGGCGGAGAGTCAGGGGCTGCAGACACTGTTGAGAAAGTATCCTGAAGGGCAGCCAAAACAGGTAGATGGCTTGGAAGACTCCATCTGTAGGAGCTCATAATATCTTTTCTGAATCAGAGACTTGACAACAATCCCACTTAAAATAATCCATCACACAGGCAATGTTATTTCCAAAGGAGAGCTCCTTCTAAGGGAATCTGGACTTAAGGAGTCATCCTCTGAACCACAGCCTAAGGGAGATGGGATATGAGAGAAATAAACTAAAGATTCTTCCCCAAAGTGTAGGTCCTCATCCAAGGAACCAATTCCCTAGGCCTCAAGTGGAGTGGGAAGACAAGGGAGAAGCTGGAACAGAAACCCCTACGTGAGGCTTCAAGGCCATCAAAGCATTAAATAAATCCCAAGTGAAATCTTGCCATTCACAATAGTAATTTTTAACAACGGGGGAAATGTGTTTTGTTCTGGGTTTCTTCTTCTTCTGCGGGACACCCACTCAAAACACCATCAGAGGGTCAGACTCTTGGTGAGACTCAATTATGGTCATAGGAATCTCCTCCCTAAGATCTGAGGAACCCCCTTGGTCCTTCTGATATAATCAGCTGAAGTTCCCCCTCAACTTCAGGTATAGATGTTTAAAAAAACCTCTCAGGAAGTGCAAGAAGTCAGTCCATGCTGGCCTCCAATGGGGTTGCAGCAGAGGAATCCAAAGCAACCACCAGGCAGTCCTTCAGGATTTCATCAGCCTTGAGATTATGTCCGGAGAAGCTCGACAGCAGCCAGATCAGGCCTAACATTTTTGGCCTTCTTCTTGGCAAATGACTGGCCCTTGGGATGGGAGGATTCTGCCACAGCACCCTGAGTCAACAACTTAAGATGTTGGTTCTCAAGGTGTATGGACAAGGAGGAGAGTCAACTATGTAAGGCCTTAGGCACAAACTCCTGGCAGACACAGCACTGCATGTGATTATGGGAAGCACCCAAACATAAGAGACACTGGTCATGATGGTCTTTATGAGGAATCTTCCTCCCACATTGATGTTTTCTGTTTCTGGATGACATGAACCCAACAACAAAACACAGAAGAAAGAGAAGAAACCCCAGTGGGGCACTTATCTGAAAACATGGCTTGCTAAGCAGCACAGCAAACAGACATTCAGATCAACATTCAACAATGGCATTTGGACTAGCTGTAAAGAAGTTCCGAGTATGTGCTTCTGTACATCACCTTTATGCCCTACACCTTGTGCGAGGAGCATATGTTTGACATACGATGCACACTATGTGGTAAACTTTATGAATCCCCCTCGATATTTAAATTTGCAAGAAAATCAGTAGGAAAAATAAAAACAGGAGGAAGAAGGTGGGGACTATGCTCGTGTTGTCTGTTCACTCAGAGCAGTGTACACTTAAGAGTAGGTACTAATGAACCCCAGGGATAAAGTAAAGAAAAAACAGCAGCAGTGTTCTTTACAAAACAGAAATATGGCACTCCCTGAAGGGAAATTATCCATCCACCCTTGAAAGGATCACTAGACAGCTATAGATTCTCTGAAGCTTGAAAGAGTAGCACACTTTAATGAATGTGATTTGCTATCCACTGACTATATGAAGCTATCTTCAAGCCCATCAGAGTTAGGGTGCATGTAAGGTGACCTAAGGCTTTGAATACTGGACAGTTGTCATATTCTTGACAGGATATAGACCATGCCGCCTAGCCTAAAACAGTGATCTAATAATGAACATCCAATAGATCTCACGGGCTGCAAAGGGGGTGTGTGTAAGGCATTCCTGTCAATAGTTATATAACAACAAGCACATACATAATTACAGGATAGGCTAATAAGAAGTGTTCCTGCCATAAAGCAAATACTGAATCTCTGAATAGACAAAGCACATCCTAGCCATAAACCAATATTAACCGAAGATAAAACTCTAATACCTGATCCTGCAAATCAAGACAAGAAAGTCTGAATAGTAGTACTTTATATTCAACCTGGTATATCTCCTCTACAGTACTATAATATGAAAAGGGTAAGATGGTCATGGCTTCCAACACCAAAGAAATTTAAATTATTAATGGAAAATGCAGAGTGCCTAATGAATGGGGATGTCATCACAGATTCTGTAATTAATCTATTTAAATGTCCTAGCCCCAAAAAGCCAAATGGTCAAAGGCACAACCACAATCAAACTGCTGCCTGAAAATTTCATGTTTGCTGAATGAATCATTTCTCTATTCCCATACAAGACTGGGTTAATGGCATGTTTGTGACCGGAAGGTGTAACGATTGTCATGCTTAACGGGTTTAGAAGTTTGCCTTTTCATAGCTGCTCCAAAACAGCTGGCACTAACATAATATGGATATGTCTCGGACAAAAATTTCTTTTACTGACCAAAAGTACACAATGGTCATGCTTATTGCTTCTCCCATTTGTTGTTGATGAAAGTCTTTCACATTTTATAACAAATCCAGTTGTCTACAATAAACATGCTTTTGCCAAAATCATAAGGGTGAAATGTGCTACCTTGACAGACTAGCCTAATGATATAAAACAACTTACAAGAACTCATAAAAAAATGTGTTAAGTACAGATTCAGTAACATTCTACAACTCAACAAAAAGCAAAGCAGCAGTTTGTCCAAGCAGCATATATTTGCTTGCGAAACAGCCATGAGATAATTTATCAAAAATTTAGATTAACAGAAAAGGAAAAAAAAAAACAGAAAGGTAGAAATGTAGGATAGGTAACTGCCAGATCCAAAAGAGAAAACAGAGAATGTAGTAGTATTAAGTAATCACTCTACTCACTTTCGTACAGATTGCTCAGAGATGATCTGTGTCTCACCTACAAGGCAATCTTGGACTGTGCCCTATTAGAGATGCTCCATATCCGCAAGTCTAACTCCTTGCATATCACCTGCACAAAAGGCCTAAATCTAATATGTAACATCAACAAAACCTGCTGGAGACACAGGTTCGTTCTCCCAGAGCCTGCCCCATCTCTGGAATAGACTTCCCACACACATTAAACCAGAGTACTTCGCTGATCCTCTTCAAGCGCAACTTTGATGAGTGGATGGGAAACTGCAAATATGTCCCAGGGGTTCCACCTGTATCCCTCACTGACAAGTGTGACAGGTGCTGACTGAGATTTTTTTTTGGGGGGGGGGGTTAAACTTTTAGCTTGGCTTGTATGGGCCCCAGGGCCATTAGCCTAGTAACCTCCTATGATTCCATGATCCTAAAAGTATTAAAATATCCATGGAAGGTATATGCTAAGATTATGATGCCAATTCACAGGTGGTACTACACACCTTTACAAATGAGTAAGAATACAAGGATGGGAAATTGTGTGTTGACATTTTAACAGAGAGAGAAGGGCTGATCCACAGTCTGGTAGTATCCAACTGCCAAGGAGGCATGCCAGAAGGTTTACAATATGAGAAGTACAAGAAAAATCTAGTAGCATCAGTAATTATTATTTGATGCAAGTAAAGGGCATTACGACAGTGATACCAAAAAGATAGTGAATGACACAGTGTGGTATTTACCAGGTTAAATGAAAAAGAGACTACGGGAGAAACAGAACAGAGGATGGGAATGGAATGGACAGCAGAGGATATTGAGAAGTGTGTAATGGGGAAAGGAGACTGTACAGGAGCAAAATGCTGGGGAGGGCAAAAAACAGAGAGGAAGGTTAAAGATAAAAGTAGTTAAAGGATTTAATTTTGAGTCATAGATAGATGGTTGGATACAAAATGTTGCACTTAATTTTCTACATCTGGCTCAGTGTATCAGTACAGATACATACTTGCCTGCTGCAGCTGTTTCAGAATAACTCCATTGATGTCAGCAAGCAAGGCTAGGAAAGTCTGCTCCACTTGAACTAGACTTCTGATTGCAGACTCGTACACATTCTACATTGTGAGAGAAAAAATATGAAGGAAAATGTTAGAAAACAATCCATTAAAGCATTACAATATAGTACACATAAGAAAACACTATTTGCAATGGTCATGTAAACAGTAAACTGGAGCCTACCTCAAAACACTAGAATCTGAACAAAATGCAAAACAAGGAAGCACTCCGTGGTCATATATGAAGTGCATTAGTCACAATATCTGAAGCCAGACTTAAGAGCACCTACAACTATGAGATAGCTCTTATGGAATAAATTAATTTATTCTATGTGAACTTTGCCAGATGCGAAAGTAGATGAAAATGTTCCAGGTTTGTGACAGGAAAATGACATACCCATGAAAAGAAAGAGAAAAATATAATGAACCTGATTCCAAAAGACTTGCTGTCAGTGCAAGTGACCATTTACAACAAGCGCAGGTCTTTTGGAATATGGTTCCTGGTGTAAGCCTATTTATAAGATAGGCCTTATACTAAAGTAAGTCACTTATACGGAGAGCAAGTCTTATAGAATCAGGTAGACTTGCATGAGAGGAAGAGTTTTGGAATCTAGCCCAATATGTAAAGGTCATTCTTATTACACTCTTAACTAAACAGAAAACAAGTAATAGTTGCATATAAACAATGTGCATGCAAACTGTATCATTATACTTACAAACTGCATAAAGCACAAGTGCAAATCACTGTTTGGACCAGCATGGCCAGCCTTAGGCACAAGCTAACTAGGCAACCACCTAGGGCACCATACAGGCCGGCCATGCAAAGGGCGCAATTTTAATTAAGTTACTTCCTTATTATGTCTTCGAAAAGCACCAAAACCGTATAGTGAGAAGGGGGAAGGGGCGAGCGACCACTGGACTAGATAAGGGGGGGCAAGAGGGGCAGTCCGCCTCTTCCTGGGCGGGACTGTCACATTTACTCACTGTTTGAACGGTCCCATAGCATCATGTCCTATTTTTCTGGTCCGTTCATGTCTGTGCATGCATGCATGCAGACATCCTGTTCCGCCCACACAATTTTAAAATGCTGCCAAGATGGAATTACAATTGCTGCTCCAAGATGGAGCTTCTGGAATTACTCAAGGTGCTGCCGAGATAGAATCTGCCATTTCATTTTCAAGTAAGGGGTGCTGCTGAGATGAAATTGCAATTGCTGCTTCAGTTTCAAGGAAGGAAGGTGTATGTGTGTGTGTGTGTGTGTGTGTGTGTGTGTGTGTGTGTGTGTGTGTGTGTGTGTGTGTGTGTAATGCCTCACTTAAGTATACCTGATGGTTAGTGTTACTCAGGCTCGAACCCAGTACTTTAGGTACAAGAAATAACAGCCTGACTTCTCTACCCATACCACCACTTGTAATGCAAGGAGTTGAGTCCATAACTTTTTAGCTGTCCAGATTTTCACATTGTCTGGAATGTTTGGTTCATACTTTTGGTCTTTTCCTCTTAAAATTTGTGGTTTTCTGGCAAATCAGTGAGAAGTGAATTCACTAAATAATGATAGCCATATGTTTCAGTTTTCCTATCTTTCAGGAAATGCATGGTAACGCAAAGCACTTTATTCTTGCAACTTTCTAAGATTATACAAGCAATGTTTAAAATGTGTTCCTGGCTTTTGGCCTTTGTCCCCCTCCCTAGTAAATTCTGGCTTTTTCCAGATTTCTTGTGCTGCAAAGTTGAGAGATACGGTTGAGTGTCAAGTGGATTTTACAAGGAGCTGAGTGCTTCAGAGGAAAAGAAGTTTAGTGCTGCTTATGCCCAGTCTGTTTGCATTCTTAGTAGCACAACAGGTAGTATACCTGCTTCTGATGCAGAAGGCTGTCGGTTCTACTCCCACAGTATGTAGATGGATTGCTGATACTGTACTGTGTTGTACTTTAAAGGGGGTGGATACTGCAGTCCTGACAATTTCCTCCTTTGGAGGAGATACCTAGTAACTATGAACCTGTAGTTAGTTTGGCATCCGTTCCCTATTGCAATACTACTAACTTATTTTTTAATGTAACACAGGTAGTTTATTCTTCAAGGGCAGCACGCACTTTGTAGATGAAACAATGAAGTATAAAGATGTTTGCTAAGAGCAACATCTCTTTAATGTGGAATTATTTAGATGGCGTTTACTTCTGCAGAGATTGCGCATATTTACTGATAATGGTGGATTGCAATGACAAAAGTTTGAGTAGACTTTTATGATGGAAATGTTCAGAATTGGGCAATTTTGGCATTATTGGTTCATACATTTTGTTTAATTGTTTATTAAAAGAATATTTAAAACTCCAACTTTAAAACACATTGTAACAAGTGGTGCTGTATTACACAAGGAATATAATTTAATACAATCAGGAAGGTGAATCAAAGAATAAATACATGTATGTATGATCCTGCAAATGTGTGCAAGGGAGCCTATGGTTTCAAAACAGCGCAAAAGTAAACTTAATCCTCCACTGGCCAGATGCATTTTTCTATGAATGTGGGTTTTCATGCCATTACAATGAACGTGAGTTGTGCCATTTCAATGAATGTGAGTTTCAAGGTCAGAGAAGTTTACTGCTCATGCTAAGTCGGTTTTCATTGCGAGACTGTATTGTTTGTTTAGCAAATGGCTATCTGTGCAATTTTATTTCAATGTTTGTAATAACTGTAGAAACAAATAAGAGAACAGTATGCACACTGACAGATTTGAACAGTGTGTGTGTTAACTGGTGAGAATTAGCCAAATAATGGAACACTGGAATGGTTGAGGAGGGAGCTGTTGCTTGAGGGGAAGGGGGTTACTGCAGGAGAGGCTGCTCTGGGGGCGCCGGTCTATTACCCTGCCTAGGGACCTATATGACCATGATCCAGCTCTGGTATTTAAAGTAGGAAATGCGTATGCAAAGGTAGTTGCAGTTGAACTACATTACAGGGTATCTTTTTCTTCCTTTGCATTTAAATAATTTAAGGAAATGACTGGAGCGACTTTCTTGGAGAGACCTACCTGTGGTTGTGGCGCAAATAGCGGTGTTTCATGAGTATGGTGTAGGTGGGGCTTAAGGGGTACTACTTTGCCTAGTGTTAACCAGTATTAGATAAAAACAAAATCACCTGGAGACATTTTTGTTTAACTCATTAATTTTTATCCCTTCTTACATTGAGTTATCTATGTTTATTTGTAAAAAAGAGAAAGACTATTCATATTACATTAAAAAAGAATAATACACCAGGCTACTAAAACTTTGATTTGGTATACCCAGGTGAGATCCATCCATCTTTTGTCATATGGAAATATTAGACCTTTTGAAAAACTAGTATGATGTGAACAAGCTTTTTAGTATCTTACCATGCTTGACACAATGTATAGCATCACACTAGACAAAAATTGCAATAACACTTTCATTTAAACTCCTGTATGGGGAAAAAAAACACTGTTTGCCAACGTTGATAAAGCCTACCACAAAATAGCAATATTTAGTACTCTGTTGTCATTTCAAACTTATTGTTCTGCACTGAAGCTGTAGTGGCAAACACTCCTTACAGTTCTGCCCTATTTATAATCTTGCTCACGACTGCTTTATTTCACTACAGTGCACTATTATGCCATGTCCTTTTCAAATATATTTATTTCTTCTTCAAATTCTGGATTAAAACCTGCAAAATTTAGCAGCCACTTTGGGTAGTCCTTTTACTGCTTTGTGCTTACAAACTCACCACTTTTACAAATATTAACTGTACCACACAGCACATTTTTGAAAACTCCTTTAATAATCACAACAGTACAATAAAATGGCAGCACTAGAATCTCCAGCACTTTTAACTAAAACACAAAATCTTGAAAGTAAAAATACATACAACATATTATCATGATAAAGGCTTAATTCAAGCCTAAAAAACACATTTTGTTAGGAGGTAGGCTCCGCTGTACCCCTCCCATATGGATTTCTTCAACTCCCATACCCAGCTACTTAATTATTCACACAGTGAATTAGTGCAGCATTAGAAATAAGTGTAATACGTTGGTACATCTGAATCTCGGCAATGCATTAATCTCAAGAGACTGTACAACCTTAGGCCAAACATAATTAAGAAACAGGAATGTTAAGTAGTGCAGTGAGTTTACTCCTCCCACATAAACAAGGATTTAGAGATTTGTAGTGGAAGAAGTGTAGACAGTTTGCCCCCCACCCACAACATAAACACAGACTTAAGAAGTTTGTATTCTGACAATGTACATTCTGTAGCAGCTTTATTCACTGCTTTTGAACTTTCAGTTTGTAAACAAGCTCCATTCAAAAATATTGAGCTTTAGCTATTCAAATTCTCAGAATTTTTAATTTCAGTAGAGTAATGAAGTGTGCAGGGGGATATTGTAGAGCTTCCACATAAAATCATGTACTTGTGGTATCACCTAAATGTTTTCTTATTCTTTTGAGCTACTCATTACAATATCTGTTTTTCATCGTATGTGCCCTTTTTAAGCAATGCCTTCACTCTCCCTTTACACATAAAGCAAACCTGCTGGAATTCTCACTTCATTACCCCATAACTGTTCTCTTGATCTCAGTCAACTCCTTTTCACTGCTTTATGGATATTCTCTCTCTCTCTCCACTGTTTCTATCTACATATAACTTAATCACCCAGTGCTGTACCTTTTACAACACACACTCCTTATTGCTCAGCCTTTTCAGGGCGCCCACCTGCTGAATTGGTAGCCCTGTTTTCCTAGCCCAGCTATTCCTTACTGCTCATTAAAATCCAGGGATTCTGTAACAATTTATGCATGCTTAATTTATCTTCTGCACTATAAGTTTATGGCAGTTATGTATTTTATACTGATGTACACTCTGTTTGCATAGTGTTGCTCTCATATAACCTATCAAAATGTCTTTCCCTTCTGTAAAATATTACTTTTGTATTGTTTTGTACTATATATTTGTGGAGTTTGCCACTCTGGGCATCAACTGCAAATGGGCACTGTCCAACTGGATATTCCTATCACCAGAACAAAATAAATCAGAACAAACAGTAGAGGGCTTAAATAGGCCCCTCAACCCTATCAGTAACTGTCTTAGTACTAGTCACTGGTGGTTACTATTAGGAAATAAATTCTAGAGTGGTGGGGACTGTACTTTGCTGTACTGTGGTACACTTAGTAACATTAATGCAACTAAAATGTTTACTGCTTTAATATCAGACTTCATCTACTTCAGAGGATGTTACTTTCTGGACCGGCCTAAACAATAGGGTCCAGTGTCTCAAACCATGTTGAATCAAGATCTTTTTCCATTTGTTAATTTATTTAGTTATTATTTCCATTTAACATTTTACCGGAGTGTGGACTACTTTTCTTCCTTGATCCAAGCCACAGACAGTACAAATACACATTTGTAAGTAACAATATTTTATATGGTCTGATGGTTTTAAAAAGACATTATGTAGCACTGCTGCATATTTTGGTGCATCCAATTATAAGTCTATTACAAAAGCCAGAGTTACAAGTGCTTGAATACCAGTATCTCACAACCAGGGACTCCCAGTTCTTGTAGATCACATGTTAGCTGCTCTCACCTGAACTCGCTTACATGTTCAGACAAAGTGCAGTAGCTCCATTCTTCCCACAGCTGCCACAGTTCGTCCAAACCCAGTAGCCAAGTTCAAGCAAGGTTACTGCGGCAGCCATGGGAAAAGTGGGAGGGGGTGGGTGTGTAGGTTAGGGTTTTAGGGAGTGACCTGGACAGGGATTTAGGTTTAGGGTGTGGGAAGGGAATTCAGGGTTAGACAGTTATCAGAAACTGTAGGTTTAGGAATGATGGGGTAGAGTTTTAGGTGCATGGAGTGATCTAGGACTTTACAGTGAGGGATAGGAGTGCTATGATAAGAGTTAGGGACTGGGTGTGACTTCTGGGTATAAGTTAGTGTTCTCGTAGGGCTACGTAGTTTAGAAGGGTCGGTAATTCACTAGGATTGGGATAGCGGGGGCTAGGGGGACTTGCCAATTAGAGTAAATGTCAATGATCAAGTGCATCACAAGCTACTGGTATACAAGAGATTGTAGCAGACCATATATACACACACACACACACACACACACACACACACACACACACACACACACACACACACACACACACACACACACACACACACACGTGGGCATCAATGTAATTCCTCACTGTTTCCAAAGACCACAATGATACCATTTAAGAGCAAATCATCATCAATGCCCTTTCTCCCATTATCTACACAGGGTCAGGGTGTCATGTCACTTGTTACCATCTCAATGACCGTCTCCTACATTCTTCGACACTTGTGCCGGCTGTCGCAGGTCTTCTCTCACACAATCCATCCACCTCTTTGCTGGACACCCTCATTTCCTCTTCCCTTCTTCCTGTCTGTCCCAAATCTTCACCACCACACTTTCTCTGCTTTCCTGCACATGTCCAAACCACTGTAATCTGCTTTGACCACTTCTGTAATTGGAGCTAATTTGGCATCTGGTCCTATGTACTAATTTCTTCACCTGCCCCCACAGTGTGCATCATACCACCTGTCTCAGGCACTTCCATCTCCATCACCTGCAGTTTCCTCAACTGCTCTGCCTTTACTGCCCAGGTTTCTGTACCATAATGTAGTACTGTTCACACCATGGTTTTGTACACCTTACTTTTCAGCTTCTTTGGCATCATTCTGTCACTCATTACCCCTGACACTCTGCGCCAGTTGGCTGCAGCACCTCTGATTCTAGCTTTGACTTCCTGATTCAGACTTTATTTCTCAACCACCCCTCCCAGATACCTGAAGATACTGGAGGCCATTAACCTGCTCCACTGTTTTCCCGTGTATCTCAATTTTTAGCTTCTTCTGATTTACTGTGGTTGCTGCCAGTATAACAGTCTTATCTGAACTCAGTTTCATATCATGTACTTTTGGTTTTGCATTCATTCCCCCTCCCTTTGTTGAAGTTCTTGCTCAGTCTGCCTATAATGCCATATCACCTGCATACAACAACTTTATTGACTTGTCATCTCTGTTTGTTAATGTAGTCCCTCACCAATAGGAATGGCAGTGGGCTCAGAGCTGAACCCTGATGCACACCCATTCCCACTGGAAGCCCCCTCTGTAAGACAGAACACTATACATACTTGAAGTCATTTGGTCATTGTACATAATTTGCATTAATTCTAACAGTGTTTCTGGGACTTCAAACCACAGAAGGACTTGCCAAATCATCTTTCTTGGGACCTTGTCATTTGCTTTCTCCAAGTCTAGGAATGCCCAGTTGGACTCCTTCCTCATTTCTAGCTTCTTCTCAATCACCTATCTCACTGCAAACATCAGGTCAGTTGTACAGCACCATGAACCCAAACTGTGCACTTCCCACCTTACTTTCTACTGGTCGTTTATCAATCACCCACAACTTTTATGCAGTGTGATAGGAATTTGATACCTCTATACTGATTGTGAAAGTCCCCTTTGTTCTCAAACATTGGCACTAGTATGCTTATTCTCCAATCGTCTGTGATGCATCTTTCTTTCTATATATTCTCTGCTATAAGTACCCTCAGGAGACATTTTTCCCCCATCTTCCCCAACATCTTGATCTTATTTGCTATGACTGTCTTCATCTGAGCCTGCTTCTTTCCCTGACTTCATTTTTCTTAGTGCTCTTTTACTTCTTCTAGGGTGGGCTCCTCCTCCTCTTCTCTCATTGTATGTGGTTACTTGGGAAGTACAGTTTCTGTGGTTTTATTCATTCAGAAGCTGCTGGAAGTACTTCTTCCTGTGGACTGGTGAGCAGGTTTTTGCTGGTATCTCTTATAAAGGGTGTCTGACTATCTTCTTTACCTTTCTGTCTTTGCCTTGCAACCCGATAGGTCACTTTCTAGAAGTTGGTAGAGTGCCTCTGAAACCTTGTTCTTTGCTACTGCAATTCCTCTCTTAGCCTCTTTGTTGGCTAACTAGTATTCCTTCTTAGCCTGGTCCATCTTTTCTTTCTCTCGTTTTTTCCTGCACTCCTTTTTTTTTGATGACTTCCTGGAATTCTGTATTCCACTAACTGCTTTCCTTATGTATCTTATTTCCATACCTGGCTCATCCACACATCTGTTCTGTAATCCTCACACATGCAGTTTTGAGGTGCTGCCATTCTTCCTCAACTCCACCTATTTCTTGCTCTTCCTGGGGTGCTAGGGCCCCCGAGTAATTCCTTGAAATGTTGTGCCTTCTCTCCAGTCAACCTCCAGGTCTTCAGCCTGGTCTCTGCTGACCTTAGAGACATCTCTGACCACTGCTTGCAACTAATTGTGACAAACAGTGGTTTATGCTGTAGACCAACTGTTTCACTGGGGATGACTTTGCAATTGCTGACTCTACCCAGTGCACTTTCCTTACTAGGAAGAAGTCTACCTGAGTTGCATGTTGGCCACTTTTGTATGTGATCTTGTGACTCTCTCTTTCCAAACTATGTATTGGCTACCATCAAGCCATCTACCAGACAGAAGTCTAGAATGACCTCTCCTTCTTTATTCCTGTTGCCCCATCCATGTGGACCCAGGCAGTCCTCATATTTCAGGTCACCCATTATCAACACCAATTTATGTTGCCCTTCTTTACCTAGAAGATCCTGCAACTGTTGTCTGAATGCAGTCTTTTCCTCACTATCACAACCTTGCTGTGGGGCACAGGCTGAGATTATGAATACTGCCCTATCATTACACTGGAGTCTGACTGCCATGAGTCTGTCACTACTACTGATGTCATTCCCTCACTGTTGTCTGAAGCTTCTCACCAGAATTCCCATGCCATTTTTAGCCTGTCCTCCTCCTGAGTAGTAGACTCTGGATTCCAAGCCAAATGGATTTGTTGCACTGTCCTTCCACCTTGTCTCTTGGATACATAGCATGTCTAGCCTCTTCCCTGCCATCATGTCATCCACTTCCAAGCCTCATCTATGTCAGTGAACCTACAATGAATGTGGCAATTCTTAGTTTATGTTTGGCAGGATGAGTGGTTTTACATCCAGCTTTTTCTCAACAGAGCTATCCCAGGTAACCCAAGCTGGGCAATTGGACACCAGCCGGCCAGTAGCTTACTGACTCAGGATCGCTGTGTTTTACGGCAATCCCACATTAACCAATAATGGCACATACACCCCTCTCACTTTTAGCATGGCTCTCTGGCTTATGTTGAAGTAGGCAGGGTCCTCAATCCACTTAGCACAGACAAATACCCCTATCCATTTCATAGGATCATAAGAGATTATTAGGCTAATGACCCAGAGGTCATTTTAAGCCTACCAGTTTCAACCCAATGTAATACCGTAGAGGTACTAGTCACTACCCAAGAATGCATTTAGTGATGACTGCCCATGTCCAGGAGCATTGTGGGCACTACCCCCAGTAAGATTTTACGGTGCCCCATTCATTAATCCAGGCTCCTCTTGAACAGTGTCATAGAGGTGCTCGGTTTCATATGAACTAGTAGCCTGTTTCAAAGATGTGCCAGTTGCTGGGATATAAATCTGTCCCTCCAGCATGTTCTACTTAAGTCGCAGGCCATATTTAAGTCCCTGGAATGGGTAAACATAGACCTATTTGATTTACAGATATGCAGTAAATTCATTAGGTTTGGGTCTTTGGTTGCTCTGTAGACCAGGCAAAAGTCTCCCCTATGAAGTCTAAAAGATATGGAGTACAGTGACATGGATTTTAGTCAGTTTGTGTAAGGCAAATGCTGGAGGCCCTTGATCTTCTTTGTTAGAAACCTCTGAAGTCTCTCTAATCGCTGCAGAGTCTCAGTACAGTACATACTGAATGGGGCATTATACTCAATTATGGACCAGATATGGGCTGCGTATAGGGGTGTTATAACTTCTTTTGTTCTCGAGACGATGCCTTTAGTAATCAAGTGAGCTATGTGGAAAGCTTTCCTTACAATGGTAGACACATGGTGGTCGAAGTTAAGATCGCAGTCAACCTGTGATCCCAGGTCCCTTACCACCTCATGGGTACTCAGGGTATTGTTATTGATTTGATAGTGTGAAGGGACAGTGTGCCAAAGGGAATGATGATGTATTTCTTTGAAAAAATGAAGGGACATTGTGCCGAAGAGAATAATGATGCATTTCTTTGCATTCAGTTTGAGACTGTGACTAATACACCAGTCATTGGTCTGTGTAAGACCAATACAATGACATAATTTGGGGATTCAATGATTGCACCTAGTTTGCAGTCATCTGCAAACTTGTCAGCCACAACCCTTCAGTTTTGACCTGAGCTTCTGAGAAATACCAAACAGTAGGGGGCCCTGCACTAACCCCTGTGGCACCCCACTGGTAATAGGTCTGCTGGTTGATGTGGAGTCGCCCACTTTGATAGTGTGTGTCTGGTTTGTGAGCCAGTTGGCAACCCATCTTACAATGACGGAGTTTACATAAAGTTTGCTAAGTTTATCGGCAATGCCTGAATGGGGGATTGTGTCGAAAGCCTTTGCCGAGTCGAGGTATGCTGTGTGCACAGATCTGCTCTCATCAATGGCCTTGGTCACACTTTCAAAGAAATCCACCAGATTTAACATGCAGGCTCTGCCCTTCAGGAAGCCAAATTGGGTAGGGTCCAGGGTTTGAAAGTCACCTATGTCTATTTATGAGGTCCATAATGATTTTGGTGACACTGGTCAACATAATCTCCAAGAGTAATATTTTTACACCATTGAGTAGCTAGCCCAGCCACAGAGCACAGTCTGATCAGTGATCTCTTATCTTAAGGATACTGCACACTATAGAAGATGCCCAAAGCCGATGGCTTATACAACTCCTCTTCCCTCTGGGAAACCATCTAGAGTCTGTGCTGCTGCTCACAGCTCCATTCTTAGGAGAGTCTGAGAGGAAAGCACCACAGAAACACAGCGAGAACTTGCGATCACCCAACTGCCATTGGGCGGAGGTTAGGATCGAATATTGTACCTTGCCATGGGAAGCAAAGAGCTTAAACATTATGCCAACTGGTCCCAGTCTATGAGCAACACACTTTACAGTTAACTGTAAGATTACACACACCGATCCTTTTACATATATACATGTCCAGTATAGTACAGCCATCAAAATGGAATACAAAACATGCAGTGTTTATTTCCAGGCTATTTGACATTAGATGAAACACAACTGAACAGTACAAGCACTTTTGCTCAACTGCAGTAGGATGGCTGCTGTCTAAAGACCGTTTATTATGCAAATTTGAAAATAAATTTATTAGTGGTTACTTGTGTATTGATATAAATACAGTAATAAATCTGATGGGCTCACAGATAGCTTCAGTGTGTTACTAACATTACATAACTTATAAGTGGATGTAAGCAAAAAAGCTTTTATCCAGTATTTCTGCAGCATTTCAATTTGTTTACTCTTTCTAGGCATATTTTACTCTTCCTGAAGGATGGATAGTTTATTTGACTCATAACAGTATTTGGTAAGAGATTCCAGCTGGCTGGAGTTAATTTTTACGAACACTTTTTTGAATGGGGGTATAATTAAAGCTATTATGTTTATTTATTTATTTATTTGCATTTGTTAACCGGGTTGGTCCAGCTGGGTAAGAATTACCCTTTTTCAGTGGAGACCCGAGGGGAAAAGCCCCAAACAGACATACAAATACATACGAATAGAGACAAATTAACAATATTACAGAGAAAAACAATATTATGGGTACAATGGATAAGAAAAACAAACAATGAACGTTTGAGAATATGAGTAAGGTAGGCCAGAGGCATGCATGCAAAAGATTTATGAAAAGGTGTTCTGAGCAAGATCTCTGAATTAAGTTAAAGTAGGCAAAGAAATGATGATTTAGGTATGGCGTTAGTAGTGTGGGAGTTTTAGGTGGGAGCATGTGAAGGGCATTGTTCCTCAACCTGCAGGAAGGAGTTTTCAAATATATTTTATTTGAAAGGGAGGGGCAGTACCAGTAGTGAATAAGCATAAAAGTTAGAGATGAGAAAAGTAATGTGGCTCTAGCTGTAACTGTAAGTCACTTAACTTATTCTGACAACATCACAGTGGTTAATATTCATGTTTTGGTGAAAATTAATAAAATGGCAAACCTACTTTCTATAGTATGACGCAAGGAAGTATTCTTAGCTGAATTTAATGTTAAAAAGGGAAGCCCATATTCCAACTGACCTACATTCAGGAGTTAAAGGATTACAAACAGAACCTATGCCTTTAGTTGTTTTAGGACTACATCTGAGATATATTCAAATGGAGTAAAAATATAAGAGAGGGGAGGTCTTCAACTATGCTGACAGTGCTCCCCGAGTGGTACAGGTGAATGTCATCACTATAGTCAATAATTTAATATGATAGCATCTGGGGAGATTAAGGAGAAAATGTCATTATAAAAAGTGAAAAGAATATAGACCCAAGTATATTAACTTGAGAAACACCCAAATTAAAGGTTCCAGTCACACAGATTTGGTTACCTTTTAAAATCAAAAAAGGTGTGGTTAAGTAGGTAGCTTGGCATCTAGTTGAGCCCTTCTTGACTAGTTTCTAAAGTTCATCCATTAACAGTTAAAGCCTGTTCAATCAAATGCTCTTTTGATGTCTATGAAGATATCATCTGTAACATGACCCACTTCCGCATTAATTGTGTAAAGTGCACAGTATTATGGCCACTTCAATGAGAAATCTGTTTGGCTAATATATATAGGGATCATCAGTAATCCTGAAGACTTGTAGGGGAATTGTGTCTCAAGTAAAGGAACAATAAGCACATGTTTAAAGTGGGATGGAACTATTCCTGAATTATGTCAGATAAAGGGTTTAGCTATTTCAGCAGCTGATAGTTTTAGAAATCTGGGGTGAAGAAAGTGTGAACTGGGACTGACTTGTTTATCTAAGCTTTTATAGTTTCTTGACAATTTTGCTGTTGATCTTTAGAAAGTGAAACATTGGCGGTCAATGTCACTAGAGGAGGGAGGTGTTGGGGTGAAGGTATAGTTACAGAGTTACTGGGCATGTTAGATTACATTAAATCTTCATGTTGTGTTGTTGAAGAAGGCTACTATCAATTTTACTTAGTAACTTGATATTCTTAGGAGAGTTTATGCAAGATATATCCTTACTGACTTGCCATAAGTGCCTTTGATTTGAAGACATAGCTGTCCATCAGCTTCGAAGGTGCTTACAAGCTGGCTTCTTATGAGTTATAAAGTTAAGGTAATTTGCCTGTTGGGCTGAAGGTTTCCATTTTTTTCCAGTAGATGTCTCACCATTTACAGGCCTACCTAAAAGATAACATTATACACTGATAATGTTTCTCTTTAATGCTCTCATTTAGTATTGCAAATACTTTGTCAAAAACAAAGCTTGTGTTGAGGAAATCCAGAGTTTTGAATGAGTCCATTTCTTGGCTAATCCAGATTGAGTTTTGAAGTTTACAGACTAAATCATCATTTTCAGATTCAAGGAAGCTCCTGTTCTGAATTCTCCTACTCGGAGATAAATTATCCTTAAATGGGGTTATGTATGGCAACTTACAAAATCAGCTAGGCAGCTCATATTGTACAGTTGCGTTTGAGGTGTTATAAAGTCAAGCAGTGAGTGATTGTTGGTGCATGGGTTAATTTTGTGGGGCCTGTTATAAGCCGAGTAAGGTTTGGGTATCTTTTAAACCAAGAAAGCCCATATTAAAGCACAGGATAACAGACTTCTTTTTGCTGGAGTGCTGAATAATATTGTCTGTGGTATCTTCAATAACTTTTAGACCTGTAGACGGTAAGCATAGAGCAGTTATAGCAGTTGTCAGTTATTTGTATCTATATTGACATAGAGTTTATAGAGCCTTCTTTATGACTGGAGTTTTATCCTAGCACTTACTGTACTTTTAAAATGTGGTGAGTCTAAATGATTAGCATCATTACTGCTTTTTTTTTTTGCCAGTCGTATTATTTACGACTAGTCTGTAGTTTGCATGAAGTATGAAATACAGTAATTTGTCTTTAACCAAGTTTCAGGGATTCCCAAGACATAAGGATTATTAACTTGTATCCATGTTTCAAGGGATTTCTTGTTAAAATGTTTAAGCTGTTTGGTGTTAAAAAGAGACAGTGAGATACCTACCCTCCTGGAAAAGCAGGGTAGTGAGGCTGATCACTGGAATGCAAAGCATGGCTGTGTGTAGATTTGGTTGAGAATACATGATCAACAACTTAAGTATCAAACCTCACTAATAAATGGAAACAGAATTACATGGAGGTCATAAAATTAACAGGGGTATGGAGGATGCAGTCTCCACATGGGGGGTGCAGGGGGGCTTGACCCCTACAGAAACTCCATTTCCATTTT